>NW_017731626.1:1297512-1346589 GCF_001890085.2 Hipposideros armiger | reverse complement strand
ACTGGTCCTTATACTTGGGATCCGAACCGGGGTCCTCTGGCATCCCAAGCCAGTTCTTAACCATCGCGCCACTCGGCCGGCCCGCAACTAGCTTTTTAATTTCTATCAATAGCCTGTCCTACAGTTGTGCAGGTTGTGAATTGTATGAAGGTATCATGTCTAACTGTCCTCATTCACATTAAATAGATTGTATATTTATTACAAAAATTCAATGATGAAAGTAAAGTATGTTAAGGAGTGGGTGCCATTTTCTAATTTCACAAATTTTTATGGGCTAGAGATGACCTTGTTCCCATTCCATCCTGACGAACCAGGCAAGTTTTAAAACTTTATTGTAGCAAAAGATAAAGAGGTACATCTTGAGACAAGATCTCTTGAAGTAAAATGACTTTTTTCACCTTTCTAAATAATGTATAGTGAAACATCTAGAAACAAATGTTTCTGGGTTGCATCATGATCTAATGCTTCTAAACATGTTTAATGAATATATTGTCTTACTATATGCATTAAGGAATACTACATAGAATGGAACCATCACCCAGCTTCAGCTATTATCTACTCATGGACAGTCTTGTTTCATCTATAGCTCCATTCATTTTCCTTTTCTGCATCATTGAAACAAATCTTGAAGAACATATTTTGCTTAAAATTTTTCAGTATGTGTCTCTAAATGAGAACTCCTTTATTTTTTACATTATTACTTCTAATATAAGATTATAACGCCATCAAATATGTAGTTACTATTCAAATGTTCAATTGTCTTTAGTTTTTTTTTTTAAATAGGTTTTTGTTTGAATCCAGATACAAATAAGATCTACACATTCGTGATTGATGGAGATACCTATTTAGGTCTCTTTCAATCTGTAGATTTTCCCTCCATCTTCCCCCGCCCATTTTATTTGTTAAAGAAATCAAGTTGTTTACCATATAGAGCAAGGATTGGCAAAGTTTTTCTTAAAGGGCCAGGTAGAAAATATTTTAGCCATTGTGGGCCATATGGTCTGTGTCACAGCTGTTCAACTCTGCCATTGTTATATGAAAGCAGCCATAGACTGTAGGTAAATGAATGGACATGGCTATTTCAGTAAAAATATTTTTAAAATGAGGCATCTAGTGCAGTTTACCAACCCCTGTGTCTAGCTTTTAAAGTCTAGATTTTGCTGATTACATTTTGTGGAGTTGTTCAACATGTTCCTCTGTTTACTGTATTTCCTGTAAATCGGTAAGTTAGTTATAGGATCTAGAGGCTTGCTCTCCAATCCAAGGCTCTCCTGCCACCCCCCAGCATGCAGTTATTTCATAGATAGTGTATTCTTCCATTTGGTTACATATAATGTCTGGTTGTATCTTGGTGATGGGGCCAATCATTGATGATCCATACCCCATTGATCAAAGTGGTGATATTCTAATTTTATCATTTCTTCCTTAATTATTAGCTGGAATTTGTAGAAAGAGAAACTTCTCATCTACTATTTGGTTTCCCAGTGGTACTGTTTACAAAGGAAAGCCAGGATATATGGTTGATTCTTTTCCTTTTATTTACTAATTTTCAGAATAATGAGCTGGTTCATTAACAGCGACTAATGAATTCTTTATTTTTCCTTTTTTCTCCCTTAGTTTCATTTTGAAGTCATGGATTTAAATATATTTAATGTATATCACTCCATTGTAGTTATTCTTATTAATCCTCAAATTGATGTATCTGTAACTAGTGAGAGCCTCCTCAAGTTGACTCTTGAGTTCTTTCAACGTGATTCTACTAGTCTTTGATTGCTTCCTTGCTTTCTGGTATGTAATAATGTTCCATTTCCTGCTCCAGACCTTAAAAATTAAAAAAATTAGCCATTTTTTCTTTGTACTGGTAAATGGTGTAGTGCTTGGGAATGTGAGGTTTTTTTTGTTTTTACTTTTAAGGTAAGATAGATTGAGTTCTTAGGGGTACTTCTAAGATAATTATTTCATTTATCTCCTAGTATACATACAACAATCTTAGAATAATAATACCAACACCAATATGATTATTGAAAATCATTTAAGATTTTTTCCCCCAGTTTTCTCTCTTGTAAGGATGTACCCCTGTAGGCATGAACAAATCACTGTATTTTAGACTAGTTCTGCTCTGTATGATTATTCTATCACCAACTAATACATACTTAGATTGACTTGTTTCATTTGTTTGCAGTATTTAGTTATTTTCAAAAAAATTTAATCTGCAGCTCTTGTGAGTCTGTAATTTCAAAATAAAAAGTTAGAAAATTTAATCTAATTTTATAATTATTTAAAATATTTATGTGGTTCCAAAGTCAAAGCTACAAGACAAGATATATTCCCAAAAGTCCCATTCACTCACCCCCTATTGGTAAACTCAGAATTCATGATTTATTCTTCTATTGCTTCCTTTAAAACAATAACAAATAGGCAGTATATTTGTATAGAGATATATTGATTTAAAGCCAACCTTCAAGCTTTGACTTGAGGCTTAAATCTTTAGCCTTTATGCAGTTTGTCTAGTAGATAGAGTGCTTCAAATTCTGCTTTTATTACTAACAATATTATGGCTTTGGGCAGGTTCGCTTAGTGAATTTCTGTGTCTATAAAGTAAACATAATTCCTACCTGGTAGATTGATGTGAGGGTTAATCATAGGTCGTGGAACATAGTACATGTACAGTTAGTGGTTATTTGTATTATTGTACTAGCTTCAAAATACCTGTTACTGGATAATTTTCTGGAAACTTTTCTCAAAAATGTTTATATTTGCTAATGCTTTCATTCTTAAAATTTTCCTGTAGTCTCAATCTCTTCTGTCTTCTATGATCACACCATGTATATTCTTTTTTCTGTATCTGTATTCCTTTCTTGGCCCCAATGTTTCACTAACTTAAAGGGCCTTCCTCTTTTTTTTTCTTTTTTGTCATATGATGTCTGTATACCTCTCAAAGCAAGATATCTATTTCCTCCATAAAGCTCTCTGTAGTACCACCCTCTTATGTAATGTTTTACTATTTAGAGAGAACTTCTTTACATCCATTATCTTAACTATCCTATATATCCTATTTAGGTCATATGTTATCTTTATTTTATAGGTAAAATTCACCTTGATAGATGACAGTACAATAGGTAAAACTGTTTCAGTGGTAAAGACAAGATAAATACCTAGGTTTCATGATGCCTAGTCTGGTATTCTTGTCACTAAAATAACTCCATACTAGTAAATGTTGTTTTGTGACTTCCAGTTGTACAGTGTTACAGTTAAGCTCTTTACATACATAAAAATTATCAGTGAGTTCCGTACCTCCATCTAAAAAACAACAGTCTTCACTACATTTATTCAGTAAATTCATTCAACAACTATTTATTGAGTGCTTATTATGTGCCAGGTGTTTCGTATTTCCCATGATCTTTAGTATATTGCCAGATGGGTAGCAGGCAGTTAGTTGTTTAAGGTTATTTTGAAATTTATTTTAAATCAGCCAGGCTGAATACCGTGTTTACATACAAGTCAAGGGAGGACTTCCAGAAGAGAGGTCTTACTTGGCATATATATTTACATGTATCACAAGATTAACCTAGGGGAAGGTAATAAAGTGGACATATAGTAAACACTTTGTGAACTGAAAAATAAGTCTTGGGTTTGCCTTTATCTCTTAACTAATCATTGCTGCTCCTAGGATGAAATAAAAAGAAACAGAAGCTTCGTGTATGACTTGGCATTTGACTAAAGGTTTTAGATCCCACTACAAAGATAAACAACAATGCGTACCTACCTTACAGAGCATTTGCTTCATTTCATATGTGAAATAATTTTTTCAAGATAAATTCAAAAAGCAGTTAATATAAAATGATGCTTTAGATTTTTGTTATTTATTTACTATATTTGTGATTCTAAAAAAATACGTTTTCAGTGGAGGAAAAATATTTTCAAATAAGGTGTGTATCATGTCGGCATATATATCATTTAGACGAAAATTTTTCCATTGTCTTTCATATATTTCTTGGTTTGTTTATTGCAAGGATTGTCAGGCTTATTTTTGACTTTTGGTTTAGCCTCAGTAGTGCTATGTTTACTGCACATATTGCACAGTAAAACAAATATGCACTGATACGTAGCTCACCTTTTCTACTAACCCTCATTGCTTTGTGCTTCACCTTCATTGTAATTGGTTTTATGTTCTAGAAGCTAGGTAAGAGTCTTCCCCTAAGGGCATTTTAGTATATGTAATAAGGCCAGTGTTACTACTATTTTGAGAAACTAAGATTATAAACCCTTCAGCAAATGTTGAATAGTTAGGATAAATATCTGAAAACTCTTCAGCAAAGTAAGGCAAACCTTACTAGTTATTTTAGCAGCAGGACATAACATTTCTAATTGATAGGAACTATAACAGAAAAGATTTTGTTTTCTAATATCACAGTATTTTTAATTTTTTTACCTTTTAGAATAGCAAATAATTTGGCCTTTTTTTTGTGTGTGAACCTATCAATACTGCATCTCTAAAAGAATAACTTGTAAATAGTGTGCTGTTGGCATCACAGGTAGATAAAGGAGAGAGGCAAGTTACATACATTCCTTAAGTTCATTAGTTTTGCATTTGAGTAAAAATTAAGATATTCCAGTTTACTTATTCCTCCAAGATAAATTACTAAACTCAGAGAGTTTGTGAGAAAAAGATTTATCAATAATTCCAGCATAACATCCTTCCTTTGCTGCCACTGCCCACCTCTCCACTCAAGTTAAAGCATTTTTCTTTTCCTTTGCAAATGTTGCAGATTAGAAACAATGATTAAAACTAAATTCCAGTACAATTTCTTTGAGTACAACAATACAGTACAATAATTAAGAGATTACTAGAGTGCAATATAAGGGACTTATAATTAGCATTCACATTGCTGTCAATCAACTTATTTTGGACTATTTTACTTACTAAGTTTGTGGCTTAGTACAGTGTTTTTAGTTTCCTTCATATTATTTTAGTGTGTGAAATAATTGGTTATTCCTTAATTGGGGTACTTGTAGATTAACTTAGAAGTCAAAAAATTATTTTAAATGATTTCATAGAAATAATGGTAGTTATCTAAATGTAATTTTGAGGATATGGTAAAATATTGGATATTTTTAAGGAATCATGCTTTTATATGAATCTAAAATTGTGTTATAACGTAAATACGCCATTTAAAGTTTTGTTACAGTTAAATTTTGCTTTAAGTCTTCTTTCACTGCTAGGCTATCACTCTAAAGCATGTGAGTGGTTAAAGTGTAGTCCTGTCTGGACCAATGGTATCAATATCAACTGGAAACTTGTTAGGGATGTAAATTCTCAAGCCCCCTAGAGACCTGAATCAGAGACTCTGGGGTTGGTACTCAGCAATCTGTGTTTTAAACAAGCCCTCCGGGGGATTCTGATACAGACTCAAAGTTTGAGAACCACTACTGTAAGACAGGATGCGTTAACTTCACCTTGACTGAAGATGACCTACTTCTACTCAGGTTTTATTTTTAAAGTTATAAAGTAAAACATCCCTTATATTTTTTTCATTACTGGGGTTATAATACGTATTGCTTATATGCATTATAATGCTTATTTGTTATGATCTTTAATTTGGGAAAATATTGGTTTTACCTTTGTGTGATACCTTCAGGGATTTTTGCAGTATTTGTTTGGTGTAAATAAGGTTTTTCCCTTTATGGTATTCCTGTTTTAAGCTAACACATGCTTAATTTTAGATTAGGTGAAGATGTATTTTAAAATTAAAATCAATAATTTTAAAAATGTGTTACTTGTTTTGATTTACCTATAGCACAAATATGATTTTTAAAGTGGCAGACCACCAGTGTCTGTGTGACAACTATGAATTCATTTTTAGCAGATAAGAAGGAATTAGTAATTGAAACTGACTACTGCTTTTGTAGCCATCCTTCTTCTGAGATGCCTAAAAAGGGAGTGTGTTTTTTGTTTGTCTGTTAATATGCATTTAAGCTCATGAATGTGTATGTCTTAAGGTTATATTTTCTGGTACTATTTTAAGGAATATGCTTCAAGAGTGAGTGAACTGAGTTACATAAAATAATCAGGTCATTCTTTTTTATTGGTAGCTCTTTGATATGAGTAAGATTCAGGTTACATAAACCAGCTTTCAATACTGAAAATAAATACAGTTCATTATTGGTCTAATCATTGACGGATTCGCCTGTTTTGTCTAAAATCATATGTACCAGGCATGTGCCACAGTTCTCTGAATAGGCTCTGGTTTTGATTGGAGTATTACACATTTGTTTGTAATAGATATCCCTAATTAATGTTAAATTGTAGACCAATTTAAATTAACTGATTTTTGTACTATTACTAAAATCCAATTTTAAGTGAATTCATTTTACATTTGATTATTCTTTGGATTTCAGGATGGTGAGGAAGAAGAAAATGAGAAAGGTATGTGTGATACTGAATAGAGTTTAAAAATTGCTCACATTTAGAAAAATGGTAAATTATGTGAAAATAAAGTATTCGTTTCATGAAATCTTATTTTGAAATAAGTTTATTTTCAAATTTATCAATTTAGTGAATTTAGCATCTTGATTTTATTTTTCAATTGGTTTTAATTTTATTTTTAACATTTAAGATATGTTCAAACTTAACAGTACATATCAGTTACTGTAGTGGACAATGCCATTTTTTATTTAACCCAGTTTTAATTTTTTTAAAAGAATAACTTCTATCATACGGTAAGTTGATTACATCCATAAGATTGGCACTGCAGTAACTCATGCGTACTTATTGGAGTTGTAGCGTATAAATGGATAGTTAATTTTGCAATTAGTCCTAAAAATGGTGGGTGACCAGGAGACTTGACTTTTTGTTCGCTGCTTAAACAAACTTTCGTATAGCCTTCTGACACTTTTAGTGGCTTAGGAGAGCTGTCTCATCCAATGCAATTACAGGGACATCAGTAGTAATACATGTGGTCAGTACGAGATTATGGAAGAGTTCTTGGACAGAAGTCAAAGGATCCTACCTTGGACTGGAAAGGACATGGAGCAGGGTTCTAAGCAAGACAGAATAAAAAGCCTAGAAGCAATGATGAAGAAGTAAAGCTGACTGAAAACCTCACATGCCTGAAGCCTGTCTATTTTGGGGGAATGCAAGACATCTTTGAAAATGGTAATTGCAGGACTGACTGGACAGGATGAAGACTGGAAATAACCAATTTCCTGAACATAATGGAGGAGGCCATCTTTGGAGACTTCCGTAGCAGTTTTCCGTATGCTTCTGGACTACCCAAGAACTGAATAAGAAGAGTGAAAAAGATGGGCCCTGAAATACTTTGAAGACTGATCGATTTCCTCAGACTGTGACCTTTCAAGACGTCACCATGGGAGTTCTGAAGGACAAAGGGCTCAATCCCAAGATAATTCGAACATTGAATAACAAAGCTTCACATTCGTCACTATTTCATGGAGGAAAAAAAATCTCCCATCTGCCATTAACTTATAACCAGAATAGAAGAGCTGGTATCCTCAGGATGGAACCATTTCCTCACTTTTGTTGTTTGGTATCTGTGTGTAGAGATCATTTTTTACCATGAAGAATGAGTGATCCTGGGTAAAGGATTGTTTATGTTAGTTAATACCCTTGTGTTTTTTCCCCTAACCTTCCATCAGTGCTAATAACTGGCTTTATATTTTCTAGGTCCTATTCTAGCTTATGAATATGAAATTGTTTAAACTTCTTGTTTTGCCATATTTATTCCTGTTAAATCCTCTTAGATATAGCAGGTTCTGGTGATGGTACACAAGAAGTATCTAAACCTCTTCCTTCAGAAGGGAGCCTAGCTGAGGCTGATCACACAGCTCAGGAAGAGATGGAAGCTAATGCGACTGAGAAAGAAGCTGAGGATGACAACATCTCGGTCACAATCCAGGCTGAAGATGCCATCACTCTGGATTTTGATGGTGATGACCTCCTAGAAACAGGTAAAAATGTGAAAATTACAGATTCTGAAGCAAGTAAGCCAAAAGATGGGCAGGACGCCATTGCACAGAGCCCGGAGAAGGAAAGCAAGGATTATGAGATGAATGCGAACCATAAAGATGGTAAGAAGGAAGACTGCATGAAGGGTGATCCTGTCGAGAAGGAAGCCAGAGAAAGTTCTAAGAAAGCAGAATCTGGAGACAAAGAAAAGGATACTTTGAAGAAAGGGCCCTCGTCTACTGGGGCCTCTGGTCAAGCAAAGAGGTTTGTTTTTCTATGTCAGTTCTTTACGATACTGAATTCCAGCATTCAATAAGATCACTCTACATTAAGGGGGTGGCTTCAAGACCATGTACAGTAATTAGTACTTATGATCCTGCCTATAATATTCTTGACCGTCATAAGTTACTTTTAAAAAAATTTCAAGATCTTCGTAATATGCAGTGTGTTCTGCCGGTTGCATTGTCGAATTGTCAGCATATATTTGGTTTTTTTTGGTTGTTTTTGTTTTTTGTTTTTTTTCAAATTGACAATTTTTTTGTGTTTTATTTTTAAAAATCCTTGTGATGATGGTTAATGAACAACTATCAGTCCTAACAACACAAAATGAAGTCAAGTCCCAGTCCTGAAATCTGGAGAAGATGGCCATATATCCACTGAATAGAATTGTCAGAAAATCTAGATCTTCAGGCATCTTGGGGAAACTCAGTGCAAGAATCCTAAGGGAATCATTTGTTCGAATAACCTAATCTAGGCCTTTGGAATTGTCAATTTGTATGAATAGCACTAGTTTGAAATATAGTCAATATCAAGTTGTTCGATTTTTGGTTTTTTGTTTTCAATTTTCTTCTGGTGATTTGCTTCTTTAGCTCTTCAAAGGAATCTAAAGACAGCAAGACATCATCCAAAGATGACAAAGGTAATGGATTTTTTCCTATTTATTTCAGTGGCAAATTGCACATTTTCATTAAAAAGGAATAATTGCATGGGGTTTCCTTTCACATTTAGTCCTTAAAATTGACATACTAAAAATTTTGGATAGCCTTTGTGTAAACTATAGAGTTCGGTAGATTACAGCAAACTTTTGCTGTGATTGAAGCATTACTCTTTAATTAGTTAATTTGTAAACTGGTTTGAGTATGCTAAAAACCCATTTGATATGTATTTTTAATGTTCTAAGCAACTGTATTGAATATTAATATAATACTTCATTTTCTTATGTTACAATTTCAAATGTATTTTATCATTAGTTTCAGTCATTTGTAACCCCTGTACACCACCACAACCTTTTCCCTGTTCTATCTAGTAGAAAATGTGCTATAAATTATATTTGTATATATTTGTGGAGTATAATAATTAAAAGAAAATCAGTCTCTAATACTTGGTTTTACTTTTTTCATTCTTTAAATCAGGGCACACTCCTGTTAACATAGCCAGTAGCAGTATATTTTAATTCTTCAGAATTTACTCCCTAATTTAACTTACTTTGGGTTATGGGAGTCTTATATAGAAAAATTGTTTTATTTTAAATTCTCGTAAGCTTAAAGGCTTAATATTGATTGCTTTTTGTTATTGGGAAGTCTCTGGTTATCACATGGCCATGCACTGTAGTTTTATCTTGTACATATGCTGCCTACTTGAAAAATATTTCTAATTTTCTAAAAAAGCATTTTAAGAGAAATAACACATTTCAGATTATACAAAGTCCTAAAATGCCTCCCAGTGCCTAAAAAAAAGGAGTGTGTCCTCTGTGACTTAGTGTATTTTGTTGGCATATTTTAATAGTTGGAAATTTTAGTGATTGATTTAGTAATTTACAATTAATTGTAATACCCACATCCCTTATAGTTTTGATTAATAGATAAGATGTAATAAACTTATTAAATGTTATCCTTTACATTCAGAAGGAGTAATCTTGGTTAAATGCTAACTTTCTCCTATTAGAAATTTTTTTATTTGTAATTAGAGAAGTACCTGGGCCCAAATGTTACGTAACAAAAAAAGATACACAAACTTCTGGTTAACATGTGATAAGATAAAACAGATCTTGTTATCAGTGTGTTCCTTAAGAATAGAAATGCAACAACTGTTAATATTTAAAATACTTGAGTCAGGGATGTGTTGTTTTCTCATAAGCCTACCCTGAGAGGAACTAAAACTTGTGGCATGTAGTTTTTAAAAACATTGAAAATTTTATTCTTTCTACATGCAACAACTTGAAGTTATAAAAACTGTTACTTTTAATTGCTTATATACTGTTCTCTTCCAGTGGGTAAGAGTTTTTCAAATATGTCGAATGAATGAAAATTCCCCTTTTATAACCACACATTTGAAGAAAAGCACTGGAGGGTGACTGACTAGTCCTGTATTCTAAGAAATGACATCTGTATGTGTGAAACTAATTTGTATATGGAAATAATACAGAAATGATTCAACCATTTACCTATTCTAACGAATTTTAAGGTGTCATCTTATTCTTATAATTTGTTTTAGAAGATTGTGTTTTTTATTAAATTGAGAGTTATCCAGCAGCATATAATTTTCATTTTCTCTTCTTCTTTCTCTAATAGAAAATGAAAATGAGCTGGTTGGTTAGTCTTTGTTATTAAACATTTAATTTCTTGAAAACAGTTTATCCCTTGCTCTGACTTTTCCCTCTTACACTCCCAATTTCTCAGGATCTAAAGCCCACAGAAATACAGGTAATTAAGCAGTCTGTACATTCCTAGATGATTGCTTCTGGTTGCCTGTATTCAGTGCAGTGGTAGAGTATAAATTATTAAACTTAACAGCAAAATTCCAAGACATGTAATTGATTTTTTTTACCCACTTAAAACTCATACATTAGGAAGTATACAATGTTCAGACTTGCTTCCTCACTATAGTTGTATTGCTTGTTATTGTGTGTGATTTTAGTAATAGTAAATCCACAGGGTTTTGATTTAGTAAGATCATACTGTCAAAATTAAATGAGAGGGTTTTATAAATTTGAAAGAATATGGTCCTAATAATTTTGTTAAAAAAAATCTAATTGAGACCTAAATGTCTCGTTTAAATGTATTCTAGGAAGCACAAGTAGTACTACTGGTAGCAGTGGAAGCTCAACTAAAAATATCTGGGTTAGTGGACTTTCTTCTAATACCAAAGCTGCTGATTTGAAGAACCTCTTTGGCAAATATGGAAAGGTACATTCTTTTTACCTTGTTATCTGTCTTTCTAGTATCGCCATTTGAAACGGATTGTATTTAAAACAGTATTATATAAACTCTTCTAATTTCTTGTTTCTCTTAGGACTGTATAGGCATAATTATTGAGTTCTGTGATAATACTGCATTTCATCATATAATCTCACTCTGAGCCCTGAGGATCTTTGTATTAAAAGCTCATATTTTGAGCCCATGTAAGCCAAGGACCTGAGTTTTATTCATCACATTCATCATGATTTTTCTAGGACCTTAGAATTGCTGATGCTGATGTGGTCATCAGAAAATATAGGTAGACTAATATTAGGCAATGGGATATAGAATTGGAAAAAAGAACACAAAACTTATGTGGTCTCTGTCATAAATACAGATTCCAGTACAATGCTGGAGAGAAATGTAAAACTGGTAAAAATACACTTAATCAGAAGCTGTGATACGTGCTATAAGGGAAGAGTACAGGGTACTAAGAGAGCAAAAGGAGAGAGAGGCTTTATTATGGTTTATTGATTAGGAAAAGTTTCTCTGACAAAGAACTAACGGAAGAGAAAAATAGTCAATAAAGAATATTCAATTGATAGTTGTTGAATTGCAATTGATCTGTAACCCCTACATTAAAAAATACAGCATAGTTAACCAACGCCAGTATAAGCTGGATAACAGGGACCTTATCTATTATACCTTGTGTGCACATGGTAGACTTTCAAATATTTATTAAATTAATGACCAATATTGGTAAATAGCTATTAATGAATATTATAATAATCTATTGATTTTAAGAGGTTTTCTTTTCTAATTTAATTTAGAGAGTTGCCTGAGCATTAAGGAGGTAATCTTCTAGGTGTCAGATACAGAACACTGAGAATTGTAGTCCATGATCAGCTGTGGTATACTTTTTGTTCTATTTTCAATAATTTATTGTTAGAGATATAAAAACAGCCTTTTTTATTTATTTATTTATTTTTAAAGATTTTATTGGAGAATTGGGGAAGGGGGGAACATTGTGTTTTCCTTGCCCCATCAACTCCAAGTCAAGTTGTTGTCCTTCAATCTTAGCTGTGGAAGGCGCAAGCTCAGCTCTTAAGTTGAGTCGCTGCTTTCAATCTAGTTGGAGGTGGGGGGGTTGGGGGGAGCAGGGACACAGCCCACCTTCCCATGGGGGAGTCGAACCGGCAACCTTGTTGTTAAGAGCATGCGCTCTCACCAGCTGAGCCATCCGGCCGCCCATTGGCAACTTAACTTGGGTGCAGCTCACTGGCCCATGTGGGAATCAAACCAACAACCCTGCTGCTCAGAGCTCACACTCTAACCAGCTGAGCCGCCTAGCCAGCTCTAAACACAGCATTTTAATGTTGGCCTTTATTAGGACTAATGGATACCATGCATTTGATAAAACTGCTGTTGGGACAAGTTAGACTTTCCCAAAGTTGAGATAGAAGACGATAAGTTTCCAGCCACCTTCACCACATAACTTGCTAAATCCTGTTTACCTCTTCCTGACATTATGTCTGTGTTCAGTACTAGATTGTTCTCTCTAACTTTTCTTCTCATTCATGCATCCCTGCCATATTTCTGTTAACTATTCATTTTATAGAACTGAAATTGTCACTTTTATTTTGGTATATATTTTAAAAGCACATAGAAGGAAAGCATGTCTTTTTAAAGTATATTTTTTAGGATGTATATTTAAGGCTCCTTTTTTACATACAGTTGATTATTTTTGAAAGCTGCTTATAGTGACTCATAGAACAGTGTTAACATTCATTTAGAAATTTCCTAGACAACTTTTTTTTCTCTGAAGGGATTCAGGGTGGGACTGTAACAGGGAAATATTGTCTTAAATCTAATTGCGGATATTATTTTTTTGCTTTCATTAAGCGTGCCTTAATGATGTGACTAATTGTGTTTTGGCTATGTATTTACAAAGCTAAAAACTAAAAGCACGTTAAGTTGCTTTTTGACACTTTAAATTGTTCCCTTGAATATTCAAAGGAAAATATGTTCCCTTGAAACTAAGTATTTATAGGCAAGGTAGATGGTGATCACAAGCATAGGAAGCAGAATAATATATATCCTAAATTTATCCTTTATCCTGAATTTATGTATCCTGAATATCTTTTTATTTCTTTTAATTTCTTTTAATTTCAGTAGTCTCAGGTCTGAAGTTTCATCTATTTAGAAATGTTTGTAGTAGTGAAGTTCTAAAACTTTCTAAGTATAATCTTATTTTTCAGGTTCTGAGTGCAAAGGTAGTTACAAATGCTCGAAGTCCTGGGGCAAAGTGCTATGGCATAGTAACTATGTCTTCCAGCACAGAGGTGTCCAGATGTATTGCACATCTTCATCGTACTGAGCTGCATGGACAACTGATTTCTGTTGAAAAAGTAAGCTTGCCTAACTGTTTATAAAAGGTAGGTTACTTTGAGGGCTAGTAAAACATTTGAAAGATGTTACGCTGGTAGGGAGTAGAATTAGTAATGATTTTAATTTTATGTATTCATTTTAATTTTTTTTACTTCTGTGTTTTTCAGATTTTCTACCATCAACATATTTTTTATAATCATAAAAATTTTACTTTAAAACATAAAGATATTTTTTCTTTTTAAACCTTTCAGGTTAAAGGTGATCCTTCTAAGAAAGAATTGAAGAAAGAAAATGATGAAAAGAATAGTTCAAGAAGTTCTGGAGACAAAAAAAATATGAGTGATAGAAGTAGCAAGTAAGTTTTTTTTTTTGTTTTTTGATAAGTACATAGACTTTTTTGGTACATTGATGACATAGTTCTCATTCTGTTGTTTTCTTGTGTGGTGTGGTAACGGTCAGGACACAAACCTCTCTCAAAAAAGAAGAGAAAAGGTCATCTGAGAAATCTGTAAAAAAAGAAAGCAAGGATACTAAGAAAATAGAAGGTAAAGATGAGAAGAATGATAATGGATCAAGTGGCCAAACTTCAGAATTGGTTAAAAAAAGTGAAGAAAAGAAGCGAATAAGTATGCTATGTATCTTTCTTCTCACTCCCTTTCTAATGCATTCTACAACTTAATTTTTACAGTGGAAAAATATTTAAAATTCGTTGTTAGATGTTACTGTTTTAGAAAAGGAGGTCTAATAGAACTAATTGCCTTCTCCTTTTCTATTCTTGGAAAACAAATGTGTTCTTCCCACTAAGCCCCTTTACTATTAAATCTGGGCTGACCTAAAAAATGATCATTGATTTATAGCTGTGTAGTTGAGTTAGGATCTTTTGGTATTACTGAAAATATGTTAGCAGACTGAGCTATTTCTGAAAACTTTGCATTTATGTTTTCATAAAACAAGTAGATTATTTCATGTATTGGTTTGTGAATATTTGGCTAAGAATTCAGCATTTTTACATTATATTTTCTTTTTTAATGAAATATTTTTTAGACATTTATCTAATTTTTTTTCCTCTTAGGTTCAAAGAGTCCTGGTCATATGGTAATACTAGACCAAACTAAAGGAGACCATTGTAGGCCATCAAGAAGAGGAAGATATGAGAAAGTAAGTTTCCTGTTTCCAGAAGAAGAGAATTCAGTATCTCTGTAACTATTTTTGCATATGTCCCATCCTAGAAAATCTAAGAAAAGGGAGATGTCATTACTCATTTAAGCTTTTTAAATTAACAGCTGAACTTGAAAAATAAAACACCACATTATTTTAACATCTGGTCCTCTTATACTTTTTTTCCTATAGATTCATGGAAGAAGCAAGGAAAAGGAGAGAGCTAGCCTAGATAAAAAAAGGGACAAAGACTACAGAAGGAAGGACATTTTGCCTTTTGAAAAGATGAAGGAACAAAGACTGAGAGAACATTTAGTTCGTTTTGAAAGATTGCGGCATGCAGTGGAACTTCGAAGGTAGAAAAAGTCTGTTTTATATCTGTATTTAACTATAGGTATACATTTAACACTATTGGAAATTGTATTCCCACAGAACGCTATTTGCCACTTTTAAGAAATGCAGTAAAACCTAATTATTTCTTAAGTTTGCATAGCATTTTACAATTTACAAAGTACCTTTCCATCTATTATCTCTATCTCAACAGTTGTATAAGGTTAATTATGCCCATTGTATAATTGAAAAAAATGGAGGCCCAGAGAGGCTAAATGACTCTTCCAATGTCACGTTGCTAATGAGTGGCAGAGTCGGGACTCAGACCCAGTCTTCTGACTCCAAGTCCAATGCTCTTTCCTCTCCAAAGCTGCTGCCATAAAAGACATGATTTTAAAGGAAAAATTGATTTTTCAGGTAAGATAGTCTCAGTGTCAGCTACTGTGTTCAAATAGTATGTTGACATTTTAAGAAAGATTCATTGTACTTTGGATTAGAGCCCAAGGGAAAGATTTGCCCTATGAACCTTATTTTGTTCAAGCTCTATCCCAAAGCAAGAATTCTCTTTAAAAGAAACTGAGAACAAAACAAAACATTTCTATTTTTAGTAGCAGTATCTCAGCTGGTTATCATGAGTTCCAGTTGCTTTCCTGTGTCAATTTTTGATGCCACTTAAAATATTCTTGTGAAAGTGTTTTATAATATAAATTTCCAAATATTAACCTAGCTAATTGAGTGGTAACTTATCATGAGCTTTCACCTATTCATTCACAAGAGTGTTAGGAACTATCAGAGATACTTTTAGAAACTTAAATAATACTATGAATATCACACACTTTATTAAAAGGAAATAATCCTTGCATTATTCAGAACCCATTTTCCTTTTTTTGTTGTTGAAGTCCCAATACGCTGAGCTTCATATTTAGATGACGATAAATTGAGAGGAGATGAGAGTGATAGCTACCAGAGAAACTGTTCTCAAAACCAGCAGACCCACACCCCTTTTATATAAAAAAAGTTGCAGTACCCTATTACTATTCTGAAATGAAATTTAAATGTAATATACCTACCTATATAAATAATTTTCAAAAAATCAGTACAATGCCTTACTTCTAATTTAAAGAAGTAAAAGTAATTTATAACAAAGCATATATTCTATATATGAATGTTTAGGCATGACTCTCCAGAAAACCTAATGACATAGTCAGTTGTTTGTACTCCTCTTTTAGAGTGTGACAGCAACAGATAACAGACTGATATTGGTGTGTCATATTGGTGAGTCAAAGACCAGGAGTGCTGTTGCTATTATGACATGATTTCTGAAGTGGTGAACAACTCTTGGTGAAGTTCTCAAGAAAGTATAATTTTACCTTTGTTTGCAGGGAGTTGCATTCCTAGAAATTGTACCATATATAAAACCAACCTAACGTTAATTAAAAATGAGTTACGTTCTTGGCTCAGATTTTTTTTAAGGTGATTTTATGTTTTAATGACATAAATGTCTATTGTGTCATTTGAAAGATTTTAGGATTGTTGGACAGCTTTTTGTTACGCAGGACTATCGTTTTGCATCATAAGATATTTAAGAGTCCTTGGTCCCCACTCAGTAAATGTCATTGTGAGAATTAAAAATGGCCCTCAGATTTCCATGGGGCAGTCATGACCCATTGAGAATCAATGGGTTGTTAGAGGAAGACACGCTGATAGGCAAAGTATACTGAGTGTCTTAGAGTGAGGAAATGACAAAAACTTTTAACAGTTCAGTACAATAACTTAATTCAGTTCAGTAAATGTTTGAACTGACTCAAAAATGCATATTACACAGAGCCATCCATTATGAGCCGGTGAACACTCCAAAAAGCTCTTAAGGGCCACCATTTTATTATATATAGCATTTGGTATAATTCATGTTGATGGGTATGATCCCAGGTCATCCAAATAACGTATACCTTATTTAAGGAGATAGAATATATACTAGATACTGGAAATTTTTCTGTCAAAAACAGTAGAAGTTGTAGTTTTATAAATACACTTTTATAGAATATCTCCTTTTTAAAACGTCAATTAATGGGCTGTTATAGTGGGGGTTTTTTTTTTTTTAAACAGGAATCATCTAAAAGGCAACTACTTTATAAAATTAAGCTGCTCAGTTGACAGTTTCAGTAAATGATAGTGGAGTCTGTTTAAAGTTTTGAGTTTTCTTTCCAATTATATTAAAACTACTTAGAATGAGTTGAAGTTTAAAATTGCCAATCTCAAGAAAAAGCTCAAATTCAAAAGCTATTCTATTTCACACAGTGCTAGCATAATTTAAGTCTCTCTAAATACTGATTTTTGTTAGACGAAGAGAGATTGCAGAAAGAGAGCGTCGAGAGCGAGAACGCATTAGAATAATTCGTGAACTGGAAGAACGGGAATGCTTACAGAGGGAGAGAGAGCGCCTAGAAATTGAGAGGCAAAAACTAGAGAGAGAGAGAATGGAACGCGAACGCTTGGAAAGGGAACGCATTCGTATTGAACAGGTGCAGTCAGATATCTTTTCATCTTAAATAACTGACCTTTTTCAAACCCTGTGATTTTTCCCCTAAAATTTGCTTTACTTTTGTAAAGCTTCTATAGAATGAGTTCAGCTGTTTAGCATTTAAGTGTCCCTGAAAGATAACAATGAATTAGGTGCTAGTTAAAAATACATTTAGTAGTGACATTGTTCTAGCCAATTGGTGAAAACTCGAACTCTGCAGTATCATGGCAGCCTAATAGTCTGAGCATAGGACTATGAGTCCAGAGTAGTTGTAATCCAGGCTCTGTCACTATCCCAATCTTAGAAAATAACTATTTCCTTACATATTATAGTGGGAATGATTTCCCAAGGCTGGAAGGAAATAATGCCTCTCTCTGCAGAATTGCATCCAGGATTTTAAGGCACTTAGTGCCTTATATATTAAGAACTCTATTTCTAATTCCCTGTAGGTGCCTTTGTTTCAATCAAATGATTAAATCTGATATTCCCAATTACATACGAGCTTTCACCACCCAGTCTATTATTTTTAACGTTGAATAATAGCCATAGCCTAGATTACTGACTCCTAAAGTCAAATTTCTAAATGTATTTGTCCCAAGTATATGTTTTGCCTGTTGCTTGTCTATGGTGGTTTCTTAATGACAGGATTAAAACAAGGTTGCATATATACTTACCTTATGTTTTCATTTTGCATTGGTTGGTTCTTCCTTCTGTGTTGTCTGAAGGAACGTCGTAAGGAAGCTGAACGTATAGCTCGAGAACGAGAGGAACTGAGAAGGCAACAACAGCAGCTTCGTTATGAACAAGAAAAAAGGAATTCTTTGAAACGTCCACGTGATGTAGATCATAGGTAGTTGCTTGCTTTCTTCTTTTACAGATAAACGTGCTTTCGTATTCCTTTCAAGCCAAAACTAACCAGAGAACTAGCAAGTACAGGCAGCCATCACTGGACCAAGAGGTCATGATTAACAGGGATGAGAATGATTGCAGTCCTGGAGCGGACCTAGTGCATTGTCAAGTAGAAAGAGGCTGTTCTTTCTCTTTTTCCTTTCTAGTGCCAGATGTTTTTCCTTTATGACTGGAAATACATGGTCATAGTAGTCTCCTATTGATGGGTCTCAAACTCAGACCCATTTTCAGAATTCTTACAGGGTAATGCAGATAGTACAAAAATGGAAGTCATAAACTTAGGAAGACTTAAATATAGAGTCTGTTGTGTGTTTGAGTTCGTGCTTTGCATTAGATTTCAAAAATATAGTCATTTTCTTAATGTAAATTTTATGAGATTTAATTGATTGTGTTGAGAAATAGATGGGATGAATGAATTGTTCTTGGGACTTACCTCTCTAATTGTTCCAAAGTTAAGTATAACTGAAAGGTTGTATACTGCTGGTTAGAATTTTACTATAAAATGGTATCCAGTATTTTCTCTTACTGGTCTTTTCCATTTAATAGTTTTTAAATGGACAAGTTTTCAATGATTTTTCTCTCCTGTGAAATTCCTTGAACACTATATGACTTTACATAATTTAATAATTAGTTGCTAGCTTATTCTCGTAACAGAATGTTTTGTTCTGTATCTAGCATGTGGTATGTATGGCTCCCGCTAAGTATTGTTTAATTATTGTAATACTAATTTATATAAATGAGCAAATGTTTCTCTTCAAGGCGAGATGATCCTTACTGGAGCGAGAGTAAAAAGTTGTCTCTAGATACAGATGCACGATTCAGCCATGGATCTGACTACTCTCGGCAACAGAACAGATTCAATGACTTTGATCACCGAGAGAGGGGCAGGTTTCCCGAGAGTTCGGCAGTACAGTCTTCATCTTTTGAAAGGTAAATAGATATGTTGAAAATTGTTGCATTTGGTATATAAGCCTAGGCAGTGATAGTTTGAATCTCTCTTAAAATCTTAATTAAGAAGTACAGGTCAAAACTGAGTATTAAGAACAAATTGTATGTTTTGTTTTTGTTAATGGGAATATTATTCAGTATTCAAAATTAGTTCAGTAGGCCACCATAACAAGATGAAGTAGGTTGGCTTTATCTTTGTAACCTTTTAAACTAAGTGGGAGTACTGTTAGCTTTGGATGTGCCTCAGTTGTTAAGAGCAGTAAAATATCCTTCAGATTGGTAGTGACTTGAGTGTTTGATGTAATGCCTCCTGGATTCTAAAAAACCAACCTTCATGCCAGACACTTAGCTCGATTTAAAAGAATATGAATTATTGTAGTCAATAATTGTGGCTTTTTCGGTGGCTTTGCCTTAATTTTTACAGAAGGTGTAATTGTAGGTTATACAAATAAAATTAAGAAGAATAAGGCCAAATAAGTACTTCTCAGGACCTAATGTTCTTTGTTTTGGATGATCAATAGGCGAGAACGCTTTGTTGGTCAAAGTGAAGGGAAAAAAACACGTCCTACTACCCGAAGAGAAGATCCAGGTTTTGAAAGGTATCCTAAAAATTTCAGTGATTCCAGAAGAAATGAGCCTCCACCACCAAGAAATGAACTTAGAGAAACAGACAGGCGAGAAGTACGAGGGGAACGAGATGAGAGGAGAACTGTGATCATTCACGACAGACCTGATATCACTCATCCTAGACATCCTCGCGAAGCAGGGCCCAATCCATCTAGACCAACCACCTGGAAAAGTGAAGGAGGCCTGTCCAATGACAAGCGGGAAACAAGGTGTTTGTGTAGTTTCTAATGCTTGGCCGGTGGTAAATCATGCATTTGGGTTTAAAAAAAAGTGGTAACAGAATTTTGATTGTACATGTCTTGGGGTTTTGTTTAACAGAGTTGAAAGGCCAGAACGATCTGGGAGAGAAGTGTCAGGACACAGTGTAAGAGGGGCTCCCCCTGGGAGCCGCAGTAACGCTTCAGGCTATGGAAGTAGAGAAGGAGACAGAGTCATCACAGACCGGGGAAGTGGAGCCCAGGTAAATGCTTATGCAGGTTTATTCTCAACTCTTCAAAAAAAAAAAAACATTTAGAGGACTTACTTTGATGTGGCCTAGATTATTTTGATTAGAATGATTAGGAGACTAGTTTCCTGTAAAAAGATCATACTATTTCTCATATTTTACTGTCAGTAAACATCTGTTGAACGTCAGTAGTCCAGAAAAGTAGGATACTAACTGTGAAATTCTTGTTCCATTTTTTTATTAAACTTCCTGCTGAAATTTGAGAATTGTTATATTAGGTAGATGAGCCTTCCTAATGACTTTGGTTTTGTTTGTTTTTTAAGTAATTTAGGCTTTCAAACTAGATGGGAAATGTTTGGCCCCTACTTGCGTTTCCCTTTCACTTTTTCCTTTTTTCTTTAAGGTACTCTCTCTCCTTAAGTAGCTTAAACTGTAGAACTGAAATAAAACTTTTTTCTCTTGTTTGTTCTTGTATTTCTAAAGGTAGATAAGTGGAATATTGTATATTTTTAATATGCTTTTTACTCTTGTGATACTTTATTGACTTGAATATTTTACAAGTTAATGAACCTGGACAGAAGAAAGTATCTTCATCTGTTAAGCAACTGTGATAAGCAAAAACCTACCTAATTTGAAAGCATTTTATTAATGAAATGCTGACATATGGGTTGACAGTAGCACATATAGAATATCGTCTTAAATTAGATACAAAAGAATTCTGAAATGTGTGTATCCGTCCTTCAGCCTGCATTACACTCTGATGCTCTGTTTGTTATTTGAACAAATACTAGGTTTTGTAGGGACTTTTTTTTACTGGAAAAATTTTTAATCCCTTGGCACCCTAGCTAATACCACTATATGCTTTTTGTTTCATCCAGAGCATTTATGAAACAGATTTGGGCCTGATGGCATTATGAGCTTTAATTTTTCTAATAAGTAGAAATGTTCAATAGATCAGTTCATTGAGCTGTTTACCCTGAACAGAACTTTCAGACTGGGTTTATAATCCAGATATTTTGCCTTATTTAGAGTAAAACTTAAGGCAGTCTCATTGACTAGCCCTTGCATTCAGATCTTTAGGAAAGGTGTCCTGAAGAGAAGACCCTATTCCTCCCTTGGAAGTTCTTTTTTTCGTAATGTAAATCTCTAATTTGTTCTGCCAGTATTACCTCTCTATAGGGTACCTTTAGCTTTATTTTCTGTAAGCTGAGTATTATAACTTTGACCTCTTTTTGCCTCAGATCTTTAGTTCTTGTGGCTTTTGTTTCTTTATGTTTAAAACTGTTTTTCATAGTCATAGATGTAAGACCTTGTAAGAGCACTAAATTGTACTCTGTAAAATAAGATGACAACTTCTGTTTTTATGTGCTGTTCGCCTGTTGAACATATACCCACACTGAATTTTTAAGGTTTTGATCACTCACTGTGCCTTTTTACATATATATGTAAAATATATATATGTAAAAAATATATATACACACATACACACATACATATTTCCATATATATGTATATCCAGAAATGCTCAAAGGTCAGAAAGGACATGGTTGCTAGAAGGTGTAGAAATTACAGTGTTGAAGCACTTCCCCCATCCCATACTCTGAAGTCTGAGTCACTTCTCAATGCAAAATAGATGGAAACACTTTGTGTATGCTGTTGTATTACTCATCCCTTTATCTTCTCAGACATCTTACTGGTTTGCTTTTGACATTAAAAGCACACCAGCATAAGTAAATTGGTGTGAGGTTGAGGGTGTCGTGACTTTCCTTTAATATGCTATTCTTTAGCACTACCCTGAAGAACGACATGTGGTTGAACGCCATGGACGGGACACAAGTGGACCAAGGAAAGAATGGCATGGTCCACCTTCTCAAGGGCCTGGCTATCATGATGCCAGGCGAATGGGTGATGGCCGGACAGGGGCAGGCATGATAACCCAACATGCAAGGTAAGTAGTTAATCGATTAAGACTGTTCTGCCAGTACACAGCCAAACCTTTGTCCTTCCTCATGAGAGACTGAATTATAACAACCTTAGGTCTGCCCAAACATGTCCCCATATGAACTCCAAATCTCCAGGAGATGTTATGCAGGGCAGCTGACTAATTTTTAATTTGTTTATATTCCTCATTATAAGTTAATTGATTGGCATTCTGGCATATTAATCTAGATATAGGTATGTTTGTACATCAAAAGCCAACAAATAATGAGCATGAACTTCAAGTAGTAACCATCTTGTTCTCTACTTACTACTCCTAAAATTCCTAGATAGGAAGAAGAAAACTGAAAGCATGTTTGGCTTCCTGCCTTTTCAAATAACCCTAGCAAAACATTTAGACATATAACGTAAAGCCTGTTCATATGCTAAGAGACAAGCTTTATTTTCTCTTCACACGAACATCCATTGTGCCCTTCAGCTAGCAAGTCATTGGCCTCTCCCTCTCTTCCCAGCCCCTCTTTGTTTCCCATTCCCCTGTCTTAGAAGAAATACTGGCTTGGCTTATTAACCCAAGTTACTACTATTGTGTTCGTCGCTTCTACCATCAAACTCGAAGGGAGCGCTTATTTATACTTGTGCCTGCACAGCCTCATCACTCATTCTGTCTTTGATTTTTAAAGGTCACCAATGCCTTTGTTTCCTGATAAATATAGATTCCTTTATTTTCTTAGTTTTTGGGCTCCTTGGTGGTTAAGCACTATTTCCCACTATTGCTTTTCCATTTTTTGAAACACTCCTCTATTTCTAATGCACCATAATTTTCTTTCTACCCTTTTGATTTCTTTTGCTGGCTCCTTCATTCAAATGGTTGAACTTTAGATACTACTGTTGATTTTTAGCTCTGTATTGTGATTCCCATGTAAACGCCTTGTTGCGTCTGTAAATTCAAGGTCGCAGGCAAACTCATTCTTCCCCTGTTCCAAACCTTGTTTTTGGTTTGCTCTCAGCTGTTGACTCCAGCTTCTTTTAATTTGCCCATACCTGACTATGCATCTCAGTCACTCAGACTGGAAAACCATGGGCCCCATCTTGATCCATCTTCCTTTGTAGTATATATTTTAATACCTGTTATGTTGCATTATATATTGAGTTGTCGGAAAAGTCATGACACATTTTTGCAACAAAAAACATAGAAAAATACGTCATGACTTTTCCGACAACCCAATATATAAAAAATGCCAGAAACATTCCTTGAATGATATTCTTTAGCACAGGGGTTCAAGTTCCTAGTTGACGCTGATCTGGTGACTGTACTTTGATAACCACGACTCCAGTCCACTCGTGCATACCCTTAAATTGCTTACTAAGAGGCAAGTTCACCTACCCAAGTTCAAATCCGTGCTCCACCATTGATGAGCTTTCTGATCTTAGACAAGTTACTTAACCTCCAGATCTCAGTTTTTTCATCAGTAAAATGGGGTTAGTCATGGTACATACCTCACAGGACTGTTCATAACAGGAAATTAGTTACTATGGGTAAAGCACAAAGAACAGTGCCTGATAAATTATAAGTACTCTGTAGGTATTAACTGTAATTATTTGTTCTTTTGTTCTCTGACTTTTATTTTCTTTTAAACCTTTTCCAGTAATGCATCCCCAATTAATAGAATTGTACAAATCAGTGGCAATTCCATGCCAAGAGGAAGTGGCTCTGGATTTAAGCCATTTAAGGGTGGACCTCCACGACGATTTTGAAAATTAGTTCTCTGCCATGGTTTCAAGATAATTTATTGAAATCTCCTGTAAACTTCACTTGACTACTTATGAAGAGGACCTCTGACTTGCTTGAGAGTTTTGTCGGACTTTTCTTTTTTTCTTCTTTTTTAAAATTTAACATGATTGCTTTTCTCAATTTTGGAGAAGATGTTTAAATAGTTCTGTTGTAACTTTTAATAGTTTTGTGTATCATTCAACTTTTTTTCTTGCAGCACCGAGACATTTGAAAAGATTGGAATCAAAACCATTTTGTTTAATGCTGTGTGAATATAAAGAGTAGTTTGCAGCTGTGTGGTAGTAGTTTAATTTGCAGCACTAGCTCTGTGGTATCAGGCTCTAGAGTTACTTGTCACCAAACATTTTCAGCCTCCATTTTGAAGGCTGTCTAAGTTTAAAAGGTCTGCTGTCTAATTTTTAGAGAATAAGATTGTTCCTTGCATTTCTGAGTATTATGTAACCTATTTTTGCAGAAGGTACTGTTACATTAAATGCATCTGTGTACCCTGGTTTTAAAAATGTACTCTTTTTTGAAATAAACCTTCATATTCTGTAATAGTTGCTAAAGCGTTGAGAACCTTTTTAATTATAAAATGAGAGCCGATTTTCAGTTTAGTGTAGAACATACTTGTTCAGGTTTGCATGGTATGAAACCAAATAGACTCATGAAACCTTGGCCATGAGGTTTATATCACTGGGGTTCTTAAACTGAGTTGTGCAGGTAAGTGCACTTTTAGGTGGCAATCTGTACTCTTTGATGGATAAATTCCATCTCTGGGAATTTTGTGGGTATTAATGTTTCCATGTTCCCAACTATGTTGAGAAGTGGAAAAAACCCAGGTTCTAGATTGGTGAATCAGTTGGGTTTTGTAAATACTTGTATGTGGGAAGGCATTGTTGTCTCCTTATGAAAATAAAAATCCACACCTAGAAACGTACGTGTCTTTGTTTCCAGCTTTTTAGCTTTTTAGGTGTTAGTCGTCCAGCCCTTTCTGGAGTTAAGCCCAAGGTAATTGACTAGGTTTAGAGTTATAAAGGTAGTCTTCTGGTCTTTAAACCTAGGAAATAAGTCTGACTTTGACTCTTTAGCTCAGTAGCTGGGCAGTACCTTCTGTTGAAGTGTTGGTGATTTAACCACTAATCTGATGGCTTTTTTTAAAGGCATCTTTTCCAGGAAAGCCATTCAAAGTAAATTCTGAATAGAAATCAGTGATGAATAATCTAAATGGTCTAGCTTCTTGGTAAATTAAGGAGTCTGTATGTTCCTACAAAGTGAAAGATAGGAGCAAGGAATCGCTCTGAGGCCAACTTTTGATTTGAGGAGGAGTCTTTATAGAAATTGTAAATGTTACTGGGTGGATATCGCATGCCTGTGAGACTTCTGAGTGCTGTGGGCAGCCACGGTACCCTGGCCTTTGGCCCTTTGGGGAACTTAACTTTCTGTATTGCTCTGGATTTCATAGCCTTTTCTGCCCTTCCCAGCCCTACAACTGTAGGAACAGGTGGTGTGTGTGTGTGTGTGTGTTTATCTGCTTCATTTTCTGATTTCCCACACTTTGTAGAATGGCACAATAGAAACCTCAGGATAGGAATGAACTAACTTCATCTGTACCTCTCATGGTGACTTTGGGTCATTATGTCACTTCTAGTATGTTCCCTCATTTCTAGAGTAGAACTACACAAGGGATTACATAGTTGCTGGCATTTGCTAAGTACTTTATGTGCTGGGCAATATGCTAAGCATTTCAAATGCATATGCTTGCCCTAACACTCAGAAAAATACTGCTAGCCATAGGTAATAATTACTGTTCTACTCAGTTTCAGATGGGTATCTGAGAAGCGACCTGCTCTTGAAAAAGCTATACCATGGTAACCTGAGGGAAAAATAATTACTTAACACTGCCTGTGGATTGTTGTACCCTTCAGTGTAAGTGCAGAAAAATTGGAACAAATCAAAGATCTAATTTTTTAAGTTGAGAAAACCTGACAAAACAACCTTCTGAAATGTTGGCACTGAGGTTGGGAATAGCCCTCAAGCTTCAGGGAAACCAGTTAGTAGAAGTCTGGCTGGCTAAAGGTCAGTAGTGAAAATCAAATTTATAGAGATTTTATAAGGGAAGCTGAGTTCCTCAAACCCAAGAGAAAGGAGGAATTTTGCTATTCCCCATATACTGGATGAGCAATCCAGAAGTTTCACCATAACGTAAGACAAGGTTTCAGTAACGAGCAACAGATAGCTTACCAGTGGTTCAAGAAAGAGCTAGTCTTAATAAACTCGGGCAAGACACCGAAGGCAGAAACCACATGCCGAAAGGAATTGTAGAAGAAAAATAAAAGCTTTAGAATTATAAGAAAAAATTTCCAAATTCTTAAATTATGAAGTTAAAGAAAAATTTAGCTCCTCTGCCTGTTTATATCCCTTGCTAGATTGTTGCTTAACTCAGTTCCTCCATACTTAAATCCCAACAATGAAATACTTACTGAATCCTTTTGTCAAATTACTTTTGCATTCTTTATATAGAACCTCATCTAATCCAACTCCTTACCCAAAGATGAATCTTTTCCAATGCCTCCAACATTTGCTTAATTAGCATTCTCTCAAGCACTTCTAATTTAACTTGTTCAATTAACCCACCCACCCCAAATTGACTAATCCTCACAAATACGTAGGCACTTATCTTCAAGTCAATAAGGCAGCCATACATAAAATGTGCTTTCCTACATCACTTAAAATGCAGCAGTCAACAAATATTGCTTATTTTTACCTGAAACCAATTGTTTTCTGAAATCCTTAAGTGCTTCCTACAAGATAAGCTTGTATCTTTCCTTTCTCTTTTTGCTATAATTAAACACCGAATCAGGCTTAAGGATCAGGTTTCATATAGTTCATTTTCATCCAAATGTTCTGTACCAATCACCTTTATCTTACATCTACACCATCGCACCTCATATTTATCTTTCCCTTGCTTTAAACCCTCTAATATCGCCCCATCGCCTTTGGAGTAAATACAAAATCTTTTGAGCACCCCATTTCTCTTACCGCCTTTCCTACTGCCTGCTCTCCATACTCACTTTGTTAAGTTTCTCCAGATACGCACATATCTTTACTTCAGTTCTTTGCTAAAATGTTTTCTCAGCGATGCCTTCCCTGATATTTAAAATTGCCACACTCTTACCTCACCCTTTGTATTCCCTCCCCGCTTTCCCGTCTGACATTTATTATCTGTTTCTCACTCGGATGTATTATGCTTCAACAAGACAGAAGGTTTTGTCTTATTTTTTCCCACTGCTGTATCCCCAGCACATGGCACTTAATAGCCACTCAAATGTTTGTGGAATGAATAACCAACCATGGAGAGGGTTCAGAATTTTTATAATAGAGGCTTATTATTCCTTATGCTTTTCTTTACATCCCAATTAATGTTCTGTAATTACCAATTTGTACATTTTAACCCCTTTACTTTTTTTACCTTGCCCTCAACACCCTGCCATCTATCACCAACAAATCTAGTACCCATCAGACACCATAAATAGTTATTACAATATTATTGACTATATCCCTTATGCTATACCCTATATCCCCATAACTACTTTGTAACAATTTGTGCTTAATCCCTTCCCCTTCTCCCACATCCCCTACTCCCTCCCATCTGGCAGCCATCAAAATGTTTTCTGTATGAGTTTGTTTTTGTTTTGTTTGTTAATTTTGTTCTTATATTCCACATACAAGCGAAATCACATTGCGTCTGTCTTTCTCTGATGTACTCCACTCAGCACAATAACCCTCCAGGTCCATCCATGCCGCTACAGAAGACAAGAACCAATTCCCTTCCATGGCCGAGCAATATTCCATTGTATATGTGTACCACCTCCTCTTTATCCATTCATCCATCAACGGACACCCAGGCTCCCTCCACATCTTTGCCACTGTAAACAATGCTGCAGTGAACATATGGATGCACACGTCCCCTCGAAATAGCTTGGTTTCTTCAGAAAAATACCCTGAAGTAGGATTAGTAGGTCCTTCATTGTCTCTTCTTACAACCTTTGTTTTATAATGTATATTGTCTGGTTTAAGTATTGCTACTCCAGCTTTTTTTTTTTTTCTTCCCATTTCCATTTTCATAAAATACCTTTTTCCATCCCTTTACACTCCGTCTGTGTGTGACTTTCAATCTGAAGTGAGTCTCTTGTAGGCAGCATATGTGAGGGTCTTGTTTTCTTATCCATTCAGCCCTTTGATGTCTTGATTGGAGCATTTAAGCCATTTACATTGAAAGTAATTGTTGATACATATGTAGCTATTGCCATTTTATTCATAATTTTGATTTATTTTTTCCATCTTAAGTCCCTCTAACATTCCATATAATACTAGTTTGATGGTTATTATTTTCTTTAGCTTTTTCATGTCTGGGAAGTTCTTTATCTGTCCTTCAATTTTAAATGATGACTGCTAGGAAGAGTGTTCTTGGTTGTAGGTCCTTGCCTTTCGTCACATTGAATATTTTGTGCCAATCTCTTCTGGACTGCAAAGTTTCTATTGAGAAATCAGTTGACAGTCTTATGGGAGCTCCCTTATAAATTTCTAATTGCCTTTCTCTTGCTGATTTTAGGATTCTCTCTTTGTCTTTAACATTTGCCATTTTAATTATAATGTTTCTTAGTGTGGGCCTGTTTGGGTTCATTCCGTTTAGGACACTCTGCACTTCTGGGATTTGTATGTCTATTTCCTTTACCAGGTTAGGAAGGTTTTCAGTCATTTTTTTCAAATAGGTTCTCAGTCTCTTGCTTTCTCTCTTCTCCTGGTACCCCTATGATGCGAATGTTGTTACGTTTGGTGTTGTACCAGAGGTCTCTTAAACTGTCCTCATTTAAAAAAATTTTTTTTCCTCTTTTCTTTCAATTGGACGTTGTCTGCTACCCTGTCTTATAAATCACTGATTCTGTCCTCTGCTTCATCTAGTCTGTTGGTGATTCCTTCCAGTACATTCTTCATTTCAGTTATTGTATTCTTCACTTCTGACTGGTTCTTTTTTAATGATTTCTATGTCCTTTTTTTTTTTTTTTTAAGATTTTTATTGGGGAATTGGGGGAAGGGGAACAGACAAGTTGCTGTCCTTTTGTTCTTCAGTCCAGTTGTGGAGGACGTTGCTTCACTGGCCCAAGTTGGCACCATCATTGCGCTCTTCCCAGGCGAGGCAGATCAGTCACCGGCCTCTGGACAGCCGCTCACAGCGGCTGCTGGCTGGTGACACTGGCTGCTGCCTACACACGGCAGCCCATGGCAATCCATTTCCACAGGGGCTGCAGCCTACACCATCGCCGGCGACTCACGGCAGCCCAGCTCCAGGTTGAGCTGTTGTTCAGCATCCTAGCTGTAGAGGGCAGTGTCACGCCCTCATATGTGGGATCCGAACCGGGGCCTTCTGGCGTCCCAAGCCAGTTCTTAACCAATGCGCCACTCGGCCGGCCCTCTATGTCCTTTTTTATGCTTGCAATCTCTTTGTTGAGTTCTCACTAAGTTCCTTGAGCATTGTTACAACCATTGGTTTGAACTCTGTCTGTGGTAGGTTGCTTGCCTACATGTCGTTTAGTTTTTTTCCTGGGTTTTTCTCCTGTTGTTTCATTTGGGACACATTTCTTTGTTTCCTCATTCTGGCCGCCTCTCTGTGTTTGTTTCTATCTATTAGGTAGATCTGCTATGTCTCCCAGTCTCGGCTGGGTGGCCTTATGTAGTGGGTGTCCTGTGGGGCTCAGTGGCACAGTCTGTCTGGTCACCTGCTCTGAGTGCTCCAGGAGTGTCCCTTGTGTATGTTGTTATAATTGTGTCTGCTCTCCTGTTATAGTTGAACCTTGATTGCTATTGGCAGGTCAGTGGGTAGGATTAACCCTTAGGCTGACTGGCTGTGGGTTTTGGCAACATCCACAGCTTATGGGCTGCTGTGGGGGAGACTTACCCCACTAAATGGGATTCACCCAAGCAGGCTCTGGTGTCTCTTGAGACCACCCTTTGTGTGTGCCATGTGGTGCTAATTGGGCAGTGTTCTGCTGTGGTCTGAAGCAAACCTCTAAATATGTGTTTCTGGGGCATCTTGGGAGGGGCTCTGGTGTAGGAGGTCAGCTACTGCCTGTGACTGTCTGGAGGCTACCTGGTAGTAGCTACAAAATGATGAACAGTTGTTCACTGCTTCTGCTAAACCTGGAGGCGCATGGGAGAGGCCACGCTGCAGACTGAGGACGGCTGCCACCAGTACCAGGCCTGGGGTAACTGCAAAAAGCCAGGACACTCTCCAAGGCTTGCTGCCACCTGCCGGCTACCTTAAGGTTCAGCCACTGATAAAGCTTTGTTCAGTACGCGAGGTAAGTAAGGCAGGGTCTCCGGGAGTCACTAGAGTGGGAAGAGTTGTGGTCACCAGGTTAATGTGGACTCTGGTTTGGTGGCAGTGCTGAGCTTGGCGTAACTCAGCAAAAAGAGCACACTGAGGTCAGTCACTGCCTGCCTGGGGCTATGGACTCCGATAGTTTTCCAAGAAAGTGCAGTGCTGGAGGGACTGGCTTCTCCCAGAGAAAGTGCCTCCAGGGGTGTGCAAATTAGGTGGGGCAGGGTCCCATCTGAGTCAGCAGGGCAGAGCTGTGGAGCTTACCAGGCCAATCAGGTTCAGATTTGGTCTGTGGGGGTGCACTCAACATAGGAAAGATGGCGCCTGTCTGCAGGTTGCCCAAGAAAAGGACCCCTTAGTGGGAAAATGCTGACTGTCCTCCAGTCCTCCCCCTGAGAAGCTGCACACCTCAGTCTGTCCCCTGACCCCCACACCTCGTATGTCTTCGAGGCTCCTGAGTCTATTCCTCCGCTGGAGCCCAAGGTAAGTGCCTGCGAACAAGTGAGTCTGTGCTCTGGCTGTTTAAGACACGCCTTGGTTTCTTGCAGCCTTCCATCCCACCCTAACTGTCGGAATCCCCACTGTTTCTCACAGCCAGATGTGGGGGGCTGGGGTCCCTCCCTCCTCTGGGGGGATCCTTTGTGGCCTAGGTATCCTTCATGAATCTCAGCTGCTAGAGGGAGGTTTGGGGCCTGTTCTGCGTCTCTGCTCCTTCTGCCATTCTCTTCGTGGCTTCTTTATATTTTCAGTTACGGGACTTCTGTTTGGCTAGACTTCAGGTGGTTCTCCAGGTTGATTGTTCTGTAATTTAGTTATAATTTTTTTTTTTTTTTTTTTTTTAGATGAGGCACTACAAACTGATAGCCAACAGGCCACAAATCACGCAGAGTATTGTTTTTTTTTTTTTTTTTGAGCTATCCTGCCACCTGTTGGCAGCTCAGCTCAGGCCAGGAATCGAACTGGGGACCCAGTTGTTCAGAGCTCGCATTCTTGAGTGAGCTCTTAACCAACTGAGCCACTCTGCCAGCCCCACAGTGTTTATCTACACCATTTATCAACATTTTTTTTTTTTAAGATTTTATTGTGGAACTGGGAAGGGGAACACTGTTGGGGAATTGGAGAAGGGGAACAACAACAACTTGGCTAAGTTGTTTTCCTTCAATCTTAGTTGTAGAGGGCGCAGTTAGCTCAGCTCCAAATCCAATCACCATCCGGCTGCTCAGCTCAAGGTGCCGTGTTCTATCTTAGTTGTGGGTGGGTGTATATAGCCCATCATTCCATGCGGGAGTCAAACAGGAAACGTTGTTGCTAAGAGCGCACACTCTAATAATTGAGCCATCTGGCTGCTCTCCTACAGCTCAGCTCAAGGTCCCATGTTCATTCAATCTTAGTAGCGGGTGGGTGTAGCCCACCTTCCCATGCCAGAGTCAAACTGGCAACTTTGTTAGGAGCACACACTCTCACAGGCTGAGCCATCCGGCTGCCTGTTGGCAGCTCAGCTTGGGCGCAGCTCACTGGCCCACGTGGGAATCGAACAGGCGACCCTGTTGCTCAGCGCTTGTGCTCTTAACCAACTGAATCACTCGGTCAGCCCATGACTTTTAATTTTCTTAATGGTATCTTTTGAAGTATAGATTTTAGTTTTGATGAAGTTTTAATTTATTAGTTTTCTTTCAATGTTCATGGATATTTTTGTCCTAAGAAATCTTTTTCTACCCCAAGATACATAGGTTTTTCTCCTGTTTTATTCTTGAAGTTTTATAGTTTTAGCTTTTACATTTAGATAAAATCCGTTTCAAGTTGATTTATATATGGCACAAATTAGAGGACGAGATACATTATTTTTCTTTATTGATAAACAGTTTTTCCAGTATAATTTGTTGAAAAGACTTTTACCCATTATCATAGCACCTTTTTAAAAAAAAAATAATCAATTTAGGGCTGGCTGAGTGGCTCAGCTGGTTAAGAGCTCACTCAAGAGTGAGCTCTGAGCGACAGGGTCACCGGTTCGGTTCACAGCCCGAGCTGAGCTGCCGCTGAGCTGCCAACAGGTGGCAGGATGGCTCAGCTAAAAAAAAAAAAAAATCAATTTATATGTGTGAATATATTTCTGGACTTCATTCTGTTCCATTGGTCAGTATATTTATACTTTCACCAATACTTCACGATCTGGATTACTGTAGCTTTATATGAAATGTTGAAATCAGGTAATGTAACTCCTCCAATGTTGTTATATGTTTTTCAAAATTATTTTGGCTAATCTCACTCCTTTGCATTTCCATAGGTATTAAAATCAGCTTACTATAAATAGTTTCTACAATACAAGAAAAGCCTGCTGGATTTTGAATGAAATTGTGTTGTACACATAGGTGAATTTGGGGAAACTGGCACATTAGCGAAAAATATCAAATCTTCTAATCCATAATTAGTGTATCTCTTCATTTAGTAGGCCTTCTTTAATATGTCTTAGCCATGTATTATAATTTTCATTGTGTAGGTTACACATTTTTGTTAAATTTATCCCTAAGTATTTAATATTTTTGATGCTATTATAAATGGTATTTAAAATGTTTAATTTTTTGTTCATTGCTAGTACATAGAAACAATTGATTTTTGTATACTGACCCTTGTATAGTGTGACTTTTCTAAATTTACTCATTAATTCTACTAGTTTTATTGTAGATGCCTCAGGGTTTTCCATGTACTGAAAACAAAGGCAGCAGTATATCTTCCTTACCATTCTAAATGTCTTTTTCAAAAACCCCTTGCGTTTTTGCGGTGGCTAGTATCTCCAATGAAATGTTGAATAGGAATAGTAAGGGCAGACATTCTTACATAGTTCCCAATTTTAAGGGAAAAGCAGTTAGCCTTTCATCATTAAGAGTGATGTAACCTGTTTTTTTTTTTCATTTATACCCTTTATGAGATTGAGGAAGTTCTCTTTTGTTCCTAATATGCTAATAGATTTTATTACAAATGGGTACTGAATTCTGTCAAATGCTTTTTCTCTATTGAGATGATCATATGGGTTTTCCCCTTCATTCTGTTAAAATGGTGAATTACATTAATATTAAATGTTAAATCAATCTTGTGTACCAGGGAAAATTCACATTCATATATATATATATATATATATATATATATATATATATGAACTTGGTTATATATATTATATATAATATATATTATATATTATTGATATGTATCTGAATTTACTAAAATTTTGTTAAGAATTTTTTCAAAAGTGCTTTATTGAGCTATAATTCATATGCCATACAATTCACCCCCTTAAAGTATACAACTCTTAATCTCCTTAGTCAGAGTTTTTTCTCACTTAAATTTCTTGGCTTGGTTAAAAAACAGTTGTCCCTAGTGTGTTATTAACAATGTTACAATTTATTAACTGTTTATTATGTATATGACACTTTATGTACATTATCTTTATAATCTTTACAATTTCAAGAGGTAGAAAGTATTCCAATTTAGAGACGAAAAAAACAGGCTGTGTAGAATAAACTTGGTCTAAGACTACAGAGTACAAAAAAGGCTAGTAGCCCCAATTTTGAAGATTTCTGTAGAGTTTGAAAGAAATGCTACTGAAAAATTTCAGAGTCAGAAATTGAGCACAGACCTGGCTTAGACTTACCTGTAGTCTTCCATATATACTTGTATTTATAAGTGCAGGTTCTGGACTCAGACATCTTGGCTTCAAATCTCAGCTCCAACAAATAGGATAATATAAAGTGAGGAAAGAGACCCTACAAGAAGGTTATGAAATGAGAGAAGAACAATGCTGCTTACCTTAGTTTTGTTGAGGCTGCTGTTCCCCAGGTGCTCTAGGAGGATGTAGGATGCTATCCAGGGAAAATCAGAGAAGAGTGGGTGGATAAAAGATTAAAGATTTTATTTCCCTCAATGTATATAACTTTTAAGCTAAGGGGGAGAACTAATTCAATAACCCAACTCATTTTAAAGCACAGTTAAGCAATAATTGCATAATATAGGTATTTTAAAACAATTCATGTAAACAGATATTCGAGTTCATTTAAAGTACCAATAATTATGTAATGTGCCAAAAAAAGTCAAGATGAATAACACGTGATCTCTGTCCTTAAAAGGCTCACATTCTAGCTTAAGTGCTACAATGAGGGGTGGTCAGCAAAACACACTGGAATGATTCATTCTGCTTAGAGCCTCGGTTCTCAGCCTGTGGGTCGCGACCCCTTTGGGAGTCGAACGACCCTTTCACAGGGGTCGCCTAAGACCATTGGAAAACAAAAAGATATTTACATTATGATTCATAACAGTAGCAAAATTACAGTTATAGAATAGCAACGAAAATAATTTTATGGTTGGGGGTCACCACAGCATGAGGAACTGTATTAAGGGGTCACGGCATTAGGTAGGTTGAGAACCACTGGCTTAAAGGGCTGCGGAGTCTAAAAAAGCTTCCACAGAGAAATGTCAGACATTAGTTCGTTTGGGCATTAAATTGTTGGACAAAAACTTTATATTAGGGTTGGTTTGGTGTTAAGAGACAATGATCCCTTCTCTGCTCTAAGTTAAGTCCTCTAAGAGGATAGAAGTAACAGATATAACAAAATCTACCTTTGGAGTCAGGTCTTAACTAGTGCAGGGTTTAGAGTTAATTTTCTTTACTTAGTGCCTGGGGTGAGGGAAATCTGTCTTTATCAAGAGTTGGTCCCAGTATTCTAAGAGTTAATCCTTCCTAAATTTGAATCACCATGTCAATTCCCCATTTCCCCACTCATTTTAAATTTGTAAGAAGTAGCTTGATGAGGTGAATATACATAGCAGAAAGACTGTTTGGTCTAAATACAAAGTTTATTGAAATAAAATATAATCTATAATAAAAAATACTAAGGGTGTTATCATTGGTTACAGTTTTAAGTATATTACAAGAAATCCAAATATTTTAATTCAAGAATTAACACCATCCTTGTGGCACAGTAACAAACATAAAATTAAATGTTGAATAATACTGAATAATTCTGTCAGAAATATTTAATACTTGCCAATCTATGTTAAGTATATCTTTTTAAGTGAAATTTTGAAAGTTATTTAAGACATAGTTTTTAGAATGAAATAGTTTGAGCATAATTAGCATTTAAGACAATAACTTTCTTTCATAGAAATTCAGCTCAACCCTAAGCGGCATAGATGCTTTAAGGTGTCTTTATTTGAAAAATGTATTACAATGCTCTTTCCTAGCAATCTCTAGGATAGCTATTATTCTTAATCTGGAATTAAAAGCTGGCCGTAAAGCAAAACAGATAAATTATTTCAGAAGTAGGAAGGGCATTCAGATAGTAAAAGAAAGGAGAAAAACAGGTACTCATACACATTCTATATGTTTAAACTCTTTGAGAACTCTTTTTCAGTTGGCCAATCCTTAGCCTGGCACAGAGACCTCTGATATGTCATAGCAACTTCTGGACCCAAATAGTCCAACAGTAGACGAAGAAGACTTGTTTCTTTTTTTTGCTTTATTTCAAGATCACTTTCTCTGCAGTCTACAACATTTCACCTGCTATTCCACAAAATATGTGCCACCATCCAATTATTCTGCACAATTCAAGGAAAAAGTCTCACATGCACTAACTTTAGAAAATTACTTTCAGAGTTCCTCTGAAGTTTCACCAGTGAAGGTTATCCTTTACTGACTGTTGTTATGTAACAATCATGTATCAGTCTTCTATCATATTGTCCTACTTGTGTGTGGATCTGTGAAAACAGTTGTTTTATTGAGGAAGATAAACTTTTATAATAACAAACCACTGGAAGCTTTTTAAATCATCTTTAAAAATCTGTAAAGCTTAGATATTGTATGTACTCTGGAAAAAAATGGTTATTTCACACAAGATGTAAAAAAGAACAAAAAAACCTGACAAAAATTGATACACAGAACACCTTTTTAGAGATTAAGTGTCAATCTTAAACACATCCCATTAATTAGAAGCAGTCTGTTGGGTGTTTGTTATAACTCCCATTTGGATAGGTCGCTGATTTGGGAATTTAAATTGGCATTTCAGTTCTCTGACTTCTTATTTGAAGCCATAACTATAAAGCCAAGCCAGGATCACCTTCAGAATTTTGCTTTATGCATTCTCCAAATCTAGGAGGCATCCCTGCCTCTCAAAGGAGGGGTATTACAGTGAGGTTGGATGCAAAGCTTTTAAAGTTAATGGTGACAACTGATTTGAAAAAATTGTTAGAATTAGTATCAGACGAAGTAAAGATTTATAGACAAGTAATACAACTTTTAGTTCTTTAATATACTGTGGTTTAAAGTTAGGTTTTGTATTTCTGTCATGGTATTTCAACACCTTATCTAAGATATTATGTACCATGTCCTAATAGTACCATGCCCTAAAAAACATGTTATAGGCAGATAAGTCTAAATCTCCTTAGGACAACAGGATTGAAGGTGAATTTGAGGCAGTAATTGAAGACTTTTACCTTGTTTTTGAGTTTAATGTTTTTGTGATCAGAAGTGAAATTAGAAACTAGAATTTTTAATGTAAAAAAAAAGTGTATATATACATATATATATAATCACAATTTATTAAACTTTAATTTCTTAACAGCAGAAACACCAGGATTAAGTAAGATACATGCCCAAATTGAAATTTAGATAGATCTTCAAAGTAAGTAAAATTTATCAGGGCCCTGCAATTTGTGACTCAGACTCCCTTATCTCTATTTTGCAATTTATTTTGTGCAGGAAGACTTCGATTTTAAATTTTAGTTTGTTTTACAGTGTCACCTGACAAGAGTAACCTCAGTTCATGTTTTCCCAAGAGCTTCAGAAGTATTAGACAAGTACTAGACAGTAAAAAAATAAAAGACACTAAATTACCAGAGAACCTAAGAACTCTGATTGTGATGAGTTCCTTTACCATTGTCAATTACTTTTTAAAAGGGATTTAACTGCACATTATCAAATATTTTATACTAAAAAATAATTTAAGTAGCCCTAAAAATGACAGTAATTGAGAAATCTAAATGAATTCTATCCATGCAATAGTTTACATATATGATCTTAGTAACCTGATACCTTTGTACTTTGTTCAATGGAGGAAAAGCAAAGAGAATCTAAATATTTAGATATATGAAAGATATTGGAAACAATAAATTTATAATGATTTTTATTCTCCCAACATACTCTTGATTTTGACCCTATAGTCTGCAGAACACAAAAGCAACTGTAAAATACATTTTGGGAAGAAATGATGCTGTACTCAAAGATAATTCTACAAATTTTGACAGCATTAAAAAACTGGCTTAATAAATACTGTCATTGGAGGAAAACCCTGCATATTCAAGAACAAAAGATCTGTATTATTTACAATTGTTTTAGTAATACTCTGTGCTTATACTATACCCTTTATTCAGGAGTGCAAAGCACTAAAAAGTAAGCATCATTTACAAATTTAGAGTAAATTGAGGCACAGAAAGTTTGCCCATGGCAAGATAAAAACCAGGATTTTAGACATGAAATGATTCAGAATTCCACATTTCTAGTTCCTTAAAATAGAAATTATATACTATCTTTAATGCCTCTTACTTTAGCTAACATTAGTAAGTTTACAATCATAGTTTAAGTTGTATACTAAAGTATCATATGATAGGTAAAGCCCATAAGCTTTCCATCATTTAAAATAACTGGTACAGGACTTTTGAGCATTTTGAGCCTTGCCTCTGCTCGGCCCGCTCCAAACTCTTTGGAGTGTACTTTCTTTTCCAATAATGGCCCTTGAGCCATTCTCTACTGCTCGGGCCTGCTTCTGCTTCTTTGAAATGAATTTTTACTTCTAATAAACTCCTTTCCTGCAACTTTAAAAAAACAAAACAAAAAAACTGGTACATTGAATAGGAAAATTAAGTGAAATGTGATCAGTTTGCTTTTTGCTTTCAAAAACATTTTTAAAAATAAATGATAGAGGACAGTTCTGGAAATTTGTGCCTTGATTTTTCTGCTTCATATGCCTATATTAATATAGGACCACAATAATTCTTTTCTTAGCTATCTATTTGACTTCTAATCCTTTCCTCTCAAGATCTTAGTGAATTGAGTTGGTGATTCATTGAAAACAAAATGTTAAGTTTTTGTGCAAGTACAAAATGGTTAATGTTGGTTTCAGTCAACTAATTTGATACTAACTTGCTTAAAATAAAATTAAGAAGTATGAAGAAGTCTTCGAAACGACAGTAAGATATAGTCAAATACTAGAAATGTGAGACAATAAAACAAAACATATTCTAAAACCTAACCCTAAATTTAAATCTATGCCTCATTCAACTACTAACCTGACACCTTGAAATATGAAGAAGTTACTTTATCTAAGCACAGTGGACCAGCATATTATAGGAAGCAGCCACTGCCAATTTTAGCTGCCTCAAACTGCTTAGTGTGTATATTCTTAAAATGGTGATTATTAAATTTGAGGGGAAATTCCCAGATTCCTTTGACAATCTAATAGAAGTCACGGATCCTTGCTTTAGAAACACACTACTTTTAAGAGTTGATAACCTACTGTAAATCACAGCATTGTTGATTCAATGGGATTAGAGATGAAGAAAATTTTCATATTGTTAATAAAGACTGGTCACTAACCTTAAGGAACAGGTTGTAAAGCAGTGATCATATCATTTATTCATGTGCCTCTTTTGCTAGCTAGCTCTAATGGTAACTGGTTGATGCAAATGTGCCCCAATCTAACCTATAAATATTAAAAACAAAAATGTTTGAGTTCTAACTTCTGCCAGCAGTGTCCATGTAACAGTTTTCAAGTATTACAAAATACTGTGAAGGAGAGACTTGAATACCACTGTCAAATTCCAATGTACCAAATCCAGCAATGAAATGTCTGCATATATAATTTGTTGCCTTGAATAAAATATAAGAAAATAAAGACACAATAGCTCTAAATTCTTTATAACCTTCAAGGATGGGAAACCAGTATTTCTGTATTTGTTTGTTTTAATAGAATTGAACATTTAATTTTTTTCCCCACAGTAATCAAAGCAAACATTTTATCATTATTACTCTTGGTATATCAAACAATTCCAGGAATGTAAGAAAGTCGGACTTGGAAATATTACATAGAAAAAGGCTGAATTAACAAACACATTACATTTTATAGTTACTTCTTGTAAGTGTACATTGACAGCTACTTATCTGATAGCAGCACTGCTGCTTTTGAGTGAGCTGTTTTCTTCTAGGGGTAATGGAGAATGGCAGTGTTATCTTTGGAACAAAATCAGAAGACAGTAGCAAATTAACAGAAGAATCACTTCTACACATATATTTTCAAGGGCAATAAATAGATAAGTATATAATTATGGAAAAATATGCCTCAAATATGCTGTTTAAAATTTCTCAGGATTTCTTGTTTTGTTTTTTTCTTATTAAAATATGCACTGTCACTGTTATTTGTTCTGGGAAAAACAAACCCTGAGGTTTGAGTTTTCTCCTTTAACCAACAGAGTGATATCAAGTAAACTTGGACTCAGGTCAACTTGTTTGAGCCAACAGAGAATTGTGTGGTACATACGATTACTTTACCAATATATGCATATTCTGGGTAATCAAGAGACTCACCAAATATTTTGTGTTAAAGTTTTATACCCCAAGCAGGTTCTCTGATGATTTATCATGCTAGCATAGTAAATTTGAAGGACTAACACATGATATAATATAAACAGACATGCAATACAGAAGGACATAAAAGATACAGCTTGACCCTGGATTTTCCCCTTAGAATAATTCCTTCCATAAATAAAACTTTACTTTTTACATATAGACTAATCCTATAACTGGTCTTGGATCACGGAGAATGTTAAGGACATAGCTTAAGAACTCTAGACCACATTTTTTTGTAGTCTCTTGTCACCCCAGACCACAAAAAACTCCAAGTGGATGCTCAGGTTAGAATAATACGCTCTTAAACCAACAAATAGTATTACTGAGGTTTAGAATGTAAATCATATAACTACTTGCAGCAGCAACAGTCATTTCAAAAATGACTAAAACAAACATTTAAATATAAAGCATATAAAAAGGACTATTAAGGATAGTTTTCCAAACTATATCTAGAAATACAGGAAAATACATGTTGTCTCATAATAAAGTTCAATAAATATTCTTTCTGAATCCTACAAACACTACAAGATGTTATAGGTTTATTTGGTTCCCATAAGTTAAAAAAATCTGATTGCTTTTACATAAATCCCTCCAACAGATTTTTATTAATGCTTTCTTACGAGACTCAGAGATTATCTATGTCTAACTTTCAGAAATGTGCTTTTTTGTTGGTTTTAATAAGTATACTTAATTTTCTAGCAAATAAACATGATTTAAATTTTAAGGTTCAAGGTAATTATAGAAAAAGGTAGACACTGAACTATTTGCTTTTCTACATCCCCATATTTACAAAGCCTAGCATCCACTGTGGATTCCTTCTTACTCTCACTTATTACACTGTCAATAAATAGTAACTGTGGTCCAAGTTGCCTATATTAAAGATTTCAAAATTCATCAAAATGTCATACTACAAAGTCAATAATATCTGATTTTGATAGGATATGAATATTAGTGTTATGTAATTTTTTTGCTATTGGAAAAGAAATACAAATCTTTATTTTTTCTATCTAAATTAAATCTAACCTCCATTATCAATTCTCAAGATAATATCTAAAATGTACATTCCTAAAGAAAGGTAAAGCTGTTCAAGGGCTGAACTAGTCCAATATACAATTAAGAGTTATTTATTCCTGTTATTTTTTAAATTATTTTTTGCTTTTTAAACCCCTATATTAAACCCCTGGTTTCTTGTGGATTATATCATAATTTAACATTGTAAAAATTAATTTCAGAAACTATTGTGCTAATGTTTAGATTTCGGGAAGGAATCACACAAAATCAATTACCTCCATTCATTGTTAGAACAGAAGATAAAATAGCTTACTAACTGATATGAGTTATGAATGTCACTGTGACACAAAATTTGCTGTGATTTGCTTATTTGGCTACAAGTACAGTATTTTTCATGAATGACAACACAGCATTTCCAACTTGTAACATGAACCTCCAGCTCATAAAGAGTGTACTGTGTGACTTGAAAAAGTCTGATTGTAACTAAGTAACAACCTTTCCCCTGAAAAACATGAACAAAATCCATTGGGAAATCAGGCACAGACGGTATTTATCGTTTTTTCTTCCTTTCCTCCTGCGGTTTTGTTTTTCAAGACATATAGATGGTTCCAATATAATCCAACACTTGGTTACAAAATGACACAGCTATTTTTTTCCTTTTCTTTTTCTTTATCTTTTTCTCGAGGTTCCTTTCGTTTACGTTCACTATTCCCAGATTGTCTTCCACTTGATGGAGAGGCTTGTGCTGGCTGGCTTTGCTTTAAGAAAAATAAACAGGAAGAAATTACCTCAACTTTTCTAAGGTGCTTAATCATAGTTATCTAGAAAGAAACACCAAGGAGCGTGAAAGGAATCATTAATGGTAAAAGGAGCTATTGGTGTATAGTTAAGTTACATGGTATCTGAATACAGATATAATTAATGTATCTGTTATTCTAAGTAAATGGAATTTCAAAAAATAAATAACGTCATGTAGGATTATACTGCTTGAAGCCTCAAATTCGAGAAATATTTATGTTAAAGTTTAGAAAATGTTAATGAAAGTGACACCATTTGGTAAACTACAATAGCTCTCTAAGCATTAAATACTATAATAAACAGATTTTCAAAGGAGAAAAATAGAAGTCCTGAGAACTGAGAGTGTGGAATAAGTGTATTCTGTGAAATAAGAGAACTTTTTTTTTAGTGGAAAGCTAGTCATAAATGGTACATTTTAACTTTTAAGCTTGGGGTAGTCAATATTGAAGCTAGAAATAGAAATGTTATACTTATTTTAATGGAGACCTCTATATTTAAAGCTTCATCAGAACTTAATGGGCATCTTGCTTTCTTGTCTACCCAAATCAAAGGAACAGTTCTGGCATGGTACAGTTAAACATAAAAGAAGGGGAATATTTTTTCATTTAATGAAATGAGATTTAACATACAGAAACCCAATTAATAGTCACATTTTCAGTGCTTAAAACATTAAACTGGGAAAAATAAAAAGTGGGAAAGTGCTAACCTTTGTTGAATACTTAATATATGTCAGACATTGGATTTAGTTGTTCTCAACCACAAGCCTAAGACCTAATCGAAGTATTATCTTCTATTTTACAGACAGGGAAAATGAGGCTAAGAGAGGTAGAGGACTTTGTCTAAGGTGTTGCAGCAGGAAATGCAAATCCACGTCTATCTGGCTTGAAGTCTACATTCTTCCAGTAGCACCTCATACTGCCCCCTCTAATCGACAGAAAAGACTGTTCAATTTGGTTTGTATTCTTTGCAGGTATTAAGAACCTAAAAAATAAATTTGAAAAATCTTGCCATCAGAACCTCAGGAAAAATAACTGCACTAAATTAGAAAAATATTAATCACAAAATTCAGACAATGTTATACAACCTAATGGGTACTAAAATGCTCACATAATTGAAGAGTCAATACCTAATTTAAATTTTTTTATCTCAGCGCAAATTTCTGTATTGTTAAAGTGATCTCTGTATTTAGAATTAGAACACTAGTTTTTACCTCAGCCTGTGTAGAAGCAGAAGCAGCAGCTGCTGCCACTTGTTCCTGTTCCTGATAATATTGAGAAGCCCGTCTATCCTCCTCTTCTTGGAGTTTCTTTGCCAGTTCCAAATCGCTGATTCCTTCAGGTATTTGTTCCCAGTTGATCTCTTGGCTCTGCTGTTCTTGTTGTAGAGATAATGCCATAAGATAGTCCTAAGAAATTAAATTATAACCATCTTTAGCTATGAGACTTTACCAAAGAACTAATCAGTATAAATATAGAGGTTATTATCTATAAAGCTATGAGAATGGCTTTTTAAAAAACATACCAGAATTTAAATATAAAAACAAAAGTTATCTAAGTTGTTTCTATTTGGGAGTATAAACTTATTTCAGTGATGCTGTCATTGTTCTAAATATTTTTGGAATTCATTTGAAATTAATTCTTGAAACAGTATATAAGGCATTCGACAAAGCTTCAAAAACTTTACAAAAGAAACATGTCTGTAGAAAATTACGGCAAAATAGGAAACTGTAAGAAAGTTAAAATTGCCATATTATTACACAGAGATAACTACTGTTTATAATTAATATATATCCACCTAGTTTTTTCTACATTTATATACAAACTCAAACAAATCCCCCAACCCCTGAAACTATCATAATGTTTTTTTCAATGTTATAAGTCTTCTGTTTTTTAACAAATATCGCAAGAATTTTCCAAGATTTATGAAATGTTGTTTTAAATCATTATTTTAAAGCCAACACAGTTGTCCATCATACAGTCATATTCAATTACTGAACCATCCTTTCCCTCCTCCCACTACACACGCAGATTATTTCCCATCAGAAGAAGATGCATCTTTGGTTAAGAGTTATATTATCTAACTTAACACCCACTTTAATTAAGAATAATGCTGAATGAAGTGACTACTCTGTGCACCTCCCCCCAACCTTAAAATAAGAGAGTTTTAAAGAACTGAAGAGAGTATGTTGCTTGTGAAGACTTTGTATTATCTAGCAGAAAGATATCTATCTTTCTGATATCAAGAATTGATCCTTCAAATTTTCTCCTCAATTCTTCAAACTCTATTCTTTGCCAAGTTCCATAGTCTTAAATCCACTCCTTCCTTGCTATTTCCACAGACACTATCAACTGTTACACACACACACCAGTGGTGCCAAGAAAATGTGTACAAATGGACACTTTGGTCAACATTGCTCAGGCAGTAGTTCACTGTAATCAGAAATGTCTGGACACTGATGGTAACCACTTTAAGCACCTCTTGTAATTGCAGAAGTCAAATGTGACTTGTATTCATTTTTTGTTATCAGTGTATATTATTACAATTTTAGTATTGTTTTCCTTTCTTAAAATGTGTATACATTTTTTTGGCATCGTGTGTGTGTGTGTGTGTGCGTGTGATCTCAACTCCTTATAACTGGACCTACTGTGGCAATCTATTGCTTTACCTTCATTCTCTCTGCTCCAATATTTTGTACATATAGTAGTTAGAAAAATCTTGCACATTTCTCTTAATATTTAAAAAACAATGCCCTTGTATAGCTTCTGAAGGGAAATGAGTACGTTTATTATTGACCGTCAAAGGAAAACAAGAGTCCTATACATAATAACATTTGTTTGAAGCAAGTATTCTTCTGTATACTCATACCTTGCTATTCAAATTGCCATTTTATAACAATGTATAACATTAGGTGGTCAAATATCTGCCTCCCCTGCTAGACTGCAAAATCTTTGAGGACAAAATTGAATAATTTATCTTTGTGTCCCCAGGGCCTAGTTATAGTGCCAGGAATATAAATGCTCAATGAATACTGGCTAAATGAACCCAGTCTCTATGCACTTACATTGTTATCAGCAAAACATGTGCCAACCATCTAATATAACCAAATTTCTGTTTCAGAGAAGAAGTAGCATCACTGTTATACTTCCAGTAATAAACACATTTGTGGCAGCAAGCCTGCTCACCTACAGCAGGCAAAAACCTTATCTGACTCAATTCTAAATGGGAATTCTACTTACTAGTGCAGCTCCTGCTGTAAGTGTCTGCTCTTCATTACTTTGGACTCTAAGGCTTAGATTATCCACCTACTTTTTACCTAGTGCATGCTATCTTTAAGACTCTCTCTTTTCTACTTCTTATGATTAGCCAAAATATATTTCAAATATGTGCTCATCTCTTCTTGTTCACCACCCAAGGCTGAGCCATTATCACCTTTTGCTTGGACTGCTAGTCTCTACTTAATACCTGTGTCCTTCCTACGTGTTCTCTACCTAGCAACCTTTTATAAAGGAGATCGTCACTTCCATGTGATATACTTGGCATATCTTCCCTACTATAATTACAATAAAATTCAAACTCTTTACCATGAACTTCACAGTTCAATATGATCTGGCATTCTGAACCAAAATGTATAATTAATGTACATGTAGAATGATCACTTACCTATTTAGGAAGTGTCAGGAAAATTTCACAAGCATATTAATAAATCTTTAGTTCAAAAATTTTGGATGACTAAATTCATATTTGAAAGGAATGAAAATTTTTTTTTTTTTTTAAAGCTGCGCCATCCTGTCACCTGTTGGCAGCTCAGCAGCAGCTCAGCTCAGGCCAGGCATCAAACCACTGTTGCTCAGAGCTCAAACTCTTGAGCGAGCTCTTAACCAACTGAGCACTCGGCTGGCCCTGGAATGAGAATTTTAAGCAATATGAAGAAGACAAAACAAATTTACCTGATCTATCTGATCTTGTTGTCCTCTATATACAGTTTCAGGATCTGAAGGAGGCCTCAGGTGAAATTCTGAGTCACAGAAATTTCCATCACCATCGACATTGTGTAGGCTTTCCCAAACAACTTTTTCTTCAGTAAGAAACCCCTGGTCTGTTACCAGCAAATACAGTAGACCCTTAACAAGAAATAACAAAAGAAAATGGACTGTTAAATTGATCAAAACTAGTTAATATTTAAGAGAAATTTTATAATCTGGATTTTTAAAGCATATTAATTATTCCTATTAGTTAGGTCTGTACATAGACATCTTATTTGCTCACTGAATTAAATCTACCTGATTTTAAATATAGTTTATAATTGGTACACTACGGTATAATGAAAAATAGGAGCTCTTGGCATGCTCAACTAATACATGATTTATAAATAACCTTTAGGTTTTATAATCTCATTTCACAAAATAGCAAAATACTATACAAGTTCCTAAAAATATATATCAGGTAAGAAGTAAGACACAGTCACAATAAAATGATATCACATTGCCTTTTTTTTTTTTTTTTAAGATTTTATTGGGGAATTGGGGAAGGGGAACAGTGTTGGGGAATTGGCGATGGGGAACAGCCAAGTTGATGTCCTTTAATCTTAGTTGTGGAGGGGGCAGCTAGCTCAACTCCCAAGTCCAGTCGCCATCTGGCCGCCCGTCGGCAGCATGTGGCTGCTCAGCTCAAGGTGCCATGTTCAATCTTAGTTGTGGGGAAGCACAGCCCCCCATCCCATGTAGGAGTTGAACTGGCAACCTTGTTGTTAGGAGTGCGTGCTCTCATCAGCTGAGCCATCCTGCCACTTGTTGGCAGCTCAGTGGCAGCTCAGCTTGGGCACAGCTCACTGGCCCAAGTGGGAATCGAACCGGCGACCCTGTTGCTCAGAGCTCGCGCTCTTAACCAACTGAGCCACTTGGATGGCCCCTTGTTGTTTTTTTTTTAAATGAAGTCTGTATGAGTAAGCCATATCATTTTTTTCCGTTCTCTGCACTATTAGCTGCTCTTCCTTTATATACCAACAGTATTTTGTACCTATTTCTGTGGTAGCACTGAATAACACTATACCATCGAGTTTTCCTGCCTTTTCCCCAGACTATAGTTTTAATCTCTGTATCTCTGGGCCTTAGTATAGTATGTATCATAAAGTTGGAGCCTAATATTTATTGAATCAATCAATGAACTTATACTGTATTTACAGTCACTAACACAGAATTTAGCATTGACATGTAATTTTTCACAGGCATTAGTTTAACTCCAATCATATATAAAGTGTCCCTAATATACCATATAAGGTTTGTATGCCATTTTTTCATATGTGCCAAGGATGTGACTTCCATTTACTTGTTCAGAGTTCTCACTGGCTAACATGGGGTTTATTATTGCACAAAAGTCATACTTTTCATGTTCTCTATTATCATTCACAATTAATCTTAATAATTAAGAATAAGAAATTCCTTTAAAGAGTTTGATGGTGTGTGTAGATAAATTCTGAAGCTTTAAAAAACTAATTATTTTTGGACATTTATTATGTGTCCAGCACTGTGGGACATAGATAGCTCTTCCTAAAGCATAAAGTCTTTCCTGTTGTCTACTTCCAGTTACATTCAAGAGTTAGCTGTAAATACTGATTAATATACACAGTCACTGAAATCACTATAGCAACATGAAAAGTATTCATAAAAACATTTTGATACAAAGTTTAAAGACATTTTTCTAAGCAAAAATTAAGTCCACGTTTTTGCTTTTAAAAAAATCAGGTATGTTTTAATTCATCAACTATTTGAATGCCTACCATATGTGCAGCACTAGGCTAAAAGTCTGAAGGTTTTTATCATAGAAAGTAATGATCCCACTTTAGTCTGGAATTAGGTGCCCACTTTATGTGATTCCTACACTTACTACTATCATAACACTTTATACATTGAATTGTAGTTGTCTGCTTACTTATTCATCTCTCAATACATTTCAGACTCCCTGAGGACCAGCTCGATAGTCCTCATTACATAACACATTTTAAATTTCCAGTTAGGGTCTACTTTGTCCTAGGATAATTTAACAGAAAAACTAAAAGTTCTTTCCACTCAATTTTCTACTGAATGGATTTGACACTTTTGTTTACACTTATCACAATACATTTCAACATACCATTATATTATACACTAAGCGTTACAATTTATTTTATGTAGATCATAGATTGGCTGTGTGCTAGGGGAGGAACCATAAACTTAATTTTTCTCCAAATGCCTCTTTAGGATGGGTAATTTCTGGGAGGGTTTCTATTAAAGCTATTATCATCCATAGCATATGAATATAAGTTTTAACTATTAGGTTGTCAGAAAAGTCATGATGCATTTTTGCAATGAAAAACAGAAAAAATAAGTCATGACTTTTCCGACAACCCAATAAAATGGTATCTCTTTCTTGGTATAGCCAGCCTGTCTTCTCATGACCATCAGCCTCAATTTATTCTTCTTTTAGATCTTGACATTTATAAAAATTGTCTGTAAGTGGCCCACTGTCAACAATGCTGGTTATTACTCAACAGCTCCTTTATATAACTGCAGTGTAGAATATAGCAAAGTATGTATTAGTATAGTGATGACTAGTTTAGGCCCATTTTTCCTGAAAGTCTACAGTTAAATCACCATCAAGAATATGGTTTGTTTTTATACCCCATTGCTTTTGCTACATTATCTAGTCAAAGCTTTCTTTTCTAAGTCTTGAATCTTAGAAGATTCACCAGTCTTCTAAAATATTAATTTTAGTATTTAGAAGGTCTCTCTCACCAGTCTCTAAAATAGGAATTTCATAAAAATAACTAATGCATGTATTAAATTCTTACATTTATTAATACATAAAAATGCATAAATTATATAAAATGATAACTTAGAAATTTTTATAATTAAAAAAAAATAGGCAGGGCCGGCTGAGTGGCTCAGTTGGTTAAGAGCTCGCTCAAGAGTTTGAGCTCTGAGCAACAGTGGTTCGAGTCAGCCCGAGCTGAGCAGCCCTGAGCTGCCAACAGGTGGCGGGATGGCTCAGCTAAAAAAAAAAAAAA
>NW_017731626.1:1292104-1295748 GCF_001890085.2 Hipposideros armiger | reverse complement strand
AAATAAACTGCTTTTTACTGCTGGCCGAGTGGCTCAGTTGGTTAAGAGCTCGCTCAAGAGTTTGAGCTCTGAGCAACAGCGGTTCGAGTCCAGCCCAAGCTGAGCAGCCGCTGAGCTGCCAACAGGTAGCAGGATGGCTCAGCTAAAAAAAAGAAACAAACAAAAACTAAACTGCTTTTTACTTCTAATCACTAAATGTAAAGTAAAAACGGAAACAAACAAAAGCCAATCTCAAAAACCTTGGTTTTATACTCCAGCGATGTGTCAGTAATTCGAAACCAAGAGGCAGAGGAAAGTGTTATGACATGGATATAAAGTTAATGTGGGAAAGGGATGATTAACAGGAAGTCACGATGGGGAAAGAGCTATGCAGATATCATTATATAAACCAAAGATCTAGAAGCTAGATGATCTAGACAGGGACCAAGGGATCAGTAGTTTATATTACTCAAGAGCAAGCAGAAAGTATTAGAGAAGTGGAGAAGGATCATAAAAGTAAAAGAATGTAACTAGATCTTGGATATACAGAGGGTGCCAAAAAAAATGCATACGCATTTTAAGAAAGGAAAAAACTATTAGGGGGCTGGTCGAGTGGCTCAATTGGTTAAGAGTTAGCTTAAGAGCACGAGCTCGGAGCAACAGGGCTGCTGGTTCCATTCCCACATGGGCCAGTGACTCTATGCCCGAGCTGAGCTGCCACTGAGCTGCCAACAGGTGGCAGGATGGCTCAGCTGGTGAGAGCACGTGCTTCTTGAGAGCTTGCAGTCTTGAGCGAGTTCTTAACCAACCGAGCCACTTGGCCAGCTCTTGGCCAAGCACGTACTTCTTTAACAAGATTGCCTCTTCGATGGTGGGCTATGCCCACCCGCAACTAAGACTGAACTTGTCACCTTGAGCTGAGCTGCCACCTGGATGGCTCAGTGGATAGAGCGTGAGCTCTTAACAACAAGGCTGCTGGTTCAACTCCTGCATGGGATGGTGGCTACACCCACCCACAACTAAGATTGAACACAGCACCTTGAGCTTAGGGCCACGAGCTGCCGACGGGCATCCAGATGGCGACTGGCGCCTTCCACAACTAAGATTGAAGAACAACTTGGCTGGTCCCTTTCCCCAATTCCCCAACATTGTTCTCCTCCCCCAATTCCCCAATTAAAAAAAAACAAACTTAAAATTGTAATACTCAATATATACCGGTAACAAAAGATGAATACAAGTCACGCTTGACTTCTGCAATTACAAGAGGCACTCAAAGTGGTTACCATCAGCATCCAGACACTTCTGATTACGGTGAACTGCTGCTCGAGCAACTTTGACCAAAGTGCCCACTTAGTTACATTTTTTGGCATCCCCGGTAGAATTATATACTCGTATGTAAGAATCTGACAGTCATGCTCACATGGATAATACGAGAAGCAAAGCAGACTTTAAAAAGTCTGTATCTAGGGAAAAGGTAGTTTATTTACAACTCATTTTTATATTTTAAAATTTCCTGCCTATATAAAAAGTCATCTCATTCATTAGAACCACATGAATGGCCCTGAAAGTATTTGCTCTCTCTCACTAGTCTCCTCCTGCTGCTTTCATATTCTAATCTAGTCATGCTGATGAAAAGTACAGATCTTCACAGGATCACATACTCAGTGTGCCTTTGCCAAGATGATCTGTCCAGTTTAATTATACAAGATTAGGTGGAAGTCCATGGAGCAAGGTAACATAAGTGGTAGCAGAAATTGAGGGTATATGTATATGCTACCAATGGATCGATGAAGGATGACTATAATCAAGGGTTCAAGGAGAGGGCTATTACAACTAATAATTAACAAGAGCTGGACTTGATTACTTTGCTAGTAATGGCAGAAACAGCAGAGGTACTCGTCTAGAGTTTAGGAGTGGTAAACCACAAAACTAGGAATCATAAGACGTTCAACAATAGGAAGTCAATTAGTATGTGTGGTCAGAGAAAATGTTATCAGAAACTATGCAATTAAAACCACAGATCATAGCATACTCTGTTAAATAGTTGGGAAATATAAGATTGACTGGTAGATATTATACAGAAAAATATAGTCAATTTGATTAACATATGCATTGTGACTCTGTTATGACAAAAGTCCTAATAAACAGTCTTTGGAGATGTAATTGTAAAGTTAATAAACAGAATACTTTGTCCAGATACAGATTTTAGAAATATCTACACTCTTCTATGCTTTGATATATAGAGTCACCAAAAAGTCTAACCTACTAGAGAATCTGCCCCTGCCTCTATCCAATGTCTAGAGACAGGGGTTAGAACAGAGAGATAGTACTGGAGTATGTTATAACAGAAATATACCTCCCCTTGGTCAAACAAAAGTCCATTGCTCTTATATCTCTGGATATATATCTATATCCAAAAGATTTTTACAGACAAGTTAGAGTTTAGTAAACTCCTAAGGAAATTGATACAACCAATAAGAAGCTGGAGATGACCTTTCCTAAGTAGTCCCTTTTGTCCTGGACTTCTTCCTTGTTGGTCTTGGTCCTTAGATGATAATGGCATATGATATGCTATGGGTACCAAAAAGCATAAAGATCCTTTCTGCAAATTCTAATAAAAATAAGCCCCATTAATAAAATAATAAAGTTGAAGATATTTATGACTGATTGTCAATTTATTATAGACTGGCAATTTATTATGATTATAGGATCCTAGTTATAGATACCACTTATATGTAGTAGAAAGTATTTTACCCAGATATTAAATTCATTTTTTTGTTGAAAGTATATCTAAATTCTGTGGGATGAACTGTGTTTATACTATACATGTTCCAAAGAGTTCACAGGGATACAACATGGGAAATAAAATGATAATTAAATATGAATGCATAAAATGGCCCTAAAATCTCAGGGTTATTCAAAAGTGAAATGTGAGAAGGCATTATGAAGATCTAATATGTATTAAAAGTAGCCATATCTTGTTTGAAAAAGCAGCATTCTAGTTTTTTCTTACTTGTATCATCATTAGAACACATCCGATTCCATGGCATTCAAGTTTATAAAGAACTACAGAAACTCTAACAACCCAGGAATTAGTGGTAGAGATTAATAGTTTTAATGCTTAACAGGTTTAACAGAACAGGGCACACACAACCTTCCATCCTATTTCCCTATTAAGCAAATGGATAACATATTGGAGCAACCCCTTCCTAAATTTTACTAAGTATTCCTTTAGGGTTTCTAGTTCTATAGCAATAGCCAAAGAAGTGTTGTAGATTTTGTTGTAAATCCAATTAATCAGTCACTGGGTCAATGAGGAGGGAAAGTGTCTGTAATTCTTGTAAAGAATGTACTCATTGGATACTCTGTCAGAGTAAAGAAGTGTCTTATTTCAAGACCCTGAGAAATGGAAATATAGTTCAATGGGAATATAGGAAATAGGACAGAGAGGATTCTAATGAGGCATAAATAAACAGCCCAAAGGCCTACAGTATCCCTGTAAATCACAAGATTTGCATTATATTAAAATGGAGTTGGGCCGGCCGAGTGGCGCGTTGGTTAAGACCTGACTTGGGATGCCAGAGGGCCCCAGTTCAGATCCCACATATGAGGGCCAGTGACACTGCCCTCTACAGCTAAGATGCTGAACAACAGCTCAACCTGGA
>NW_017731626.1:1269047-1290419 GCF_001890085.2 Hipposideros armiger | reverse complement strand
ATAATAAAAAGTAAAAAACAGCATTACTGTTTTGGTTTGGTGGTCATTCTAGTAAACAATGGCATTTCTTCTAGTGACTAGCTGCCAGTATAGTCGTTGTCATTTATCCTTTCTATATAAAGAGAATTGCCTTAGTGAAGAAGGGCCTTTTTATTTGCTCTAGGCAATATTTATAAATTTGGACAATACCATGTTCATAATACCATCATGTCCCTGAATTCTTTTGCGCTTCTACTCTTTGTTGCACCACTTAACAAAGTCCCAAATCTAGAATGACCAACTAGACCTTGTTATTCCTACAAAATGACCTTCTTTATGTCTACACTCTGATGGATACTCCTGCAGAAAAATTACACAAGTGGCATATTCATGTAATAATTACCATTTCCAACACTGCCTGGTGATTCTTAATTTCTGTAGTTAGAGCTTTTTCCCTTGTGCTGTAAAGACTACTTTAAACTTTCCTTCTTCAAATGTGAAACCAAACCTTCCCACCCCTACTCAGTCTCAGTAAATGATCTTGCCTTCCACATAATATAGAAAACAGAAGCATTCAAGCAGTGACTTTCTCTACTTCCTGACATCAAATCTATTAATTTACCTGTAACTGTACACATAGTCTACTTCTTCCCTCCTTTACAATGAAGAGATCTCTTTTTTTTAATCAAGATTCAATCCCCGTCACCTGTGAAAATTTCTATCCTTTCTCACCTTTTTAGGAGCATTCTAACATCAATTATCTCCTCTCCTAAATCTTCAGCCTTTTTCTGTTGAGTCCTTCAATAAACATGATCAAGTCTCTCATACTAAAAAACAAAACCAAAAACCCTCCCTGGTTTCTACACCCCACTATAGCTATGAGCCATTATGTCTATGCCCCTTCACCAACAAATTGTTTCAGAGTTGCTTATAATCTGTTTTTGGTTCCTGACACCCCACTTACTTCTTAACCAATTCAAATTCAGTTTTTTTCTGCTGCCACCATTCTCTAAGATACCAATTAAATCCATATTGCTAATGGATACTTTCCCTCATCCCCCAGTGCTCTATGTCCTCAGCATTTAACAACTGAAATCTCCATTCTTCTTGAAACACTCTCTCCCTGTTGACTTACATGATACCATATTCTTCAGATTTTCCTTTTATTCTTTTCTTTCTCAGTCTTCTTTGCTAGTTCATACTCCTCTAGTTGATCCTTAAATGTTGGCACTTTTCAAATCTCTGTCCTAGGCCTTCTTGTTTCTTCTCATTCCATATTTTTCTTGTAAATCTCATCCTCTCCCCAAATTACTATTTGTACACAAAAATTATTCTAGTCTTTAACAATTTTCCCAACATTTCCACTTGAAGCACGCCTCAGAAACAGCTATAACAAAGGCTGATTTCATGATATCTTTCTTCTCCTCTTCCAGTATTCTCTGTTTCAATAAAGAGCACCAGTATTCATCCAGTTGTTCATGCTCAGAACCCAGAAATCATTCTTATTGTTCATATCCTAATCACAAATCTGGTTGATTACATCTCTGAAATGTCTATGGAATCTGTCTAGTCCCCATTTCTTTACCATTCTATTCCAAGTCACTGTAACTTCTTACTTGGCCTCCTGTAATAGTCTAACTAAATCCCCATCCACTCTTGCCTGAAAGTCCAAAGCACTTTAATGTTGTACATGGGGCAAGGAGACAACGTACCAATAGTGATACACTTTAACTATAGAATAAGGTTTACTGAGAAAAACTTAGAAGCAGAGAAGTAGAATGCACACGTTCTCTGAGCTATCATTATTTCCCAGAAAGGCATAGTTAGTCTCCAAACAGACACATGATAGAAAGTACTCCAGGAGAGGCACCTCCTCCCCAACTGCACAGGAAGACTGGGAATACCTAGCTGGCTAGCAAAGGACTTCCTGGTCAGGGATATGCCTTGGAGAGAAAAGGGAACACCCAGAGCTGTTTTGGGAGGTGGTATAACAACCACCAATGATAGCCAGAGACCTTGTTTTCCCAGTGAACTATCTTGTTCCTGCTGCGTCCGAAAGAGAGAACAAAAAGAACCACTAGGCCATAGGAGATCAAGGTCGGTTTCTCCTCTTATTTCAAGACTACAAGATCTGGTACCTGCCTATCTCTTTAGCCTTATTTCATGACTCTTATTTTCTATGCTTCAGCCACACAGGTCTTCTTTCGATTCTAAGGAAGAGTTAAGTTCTCTCCCTCCTCAGGGCCTTTGCACCCATATTCCATCTGCTTAGTTAACCCCCACCCCCTTTTTTTTTTTTGCTAACTGATTAAGAAGATTCATTTTTCAGGTCTCAGTTTAAATGTTACTTCTCAAGGAAGTCTTTCCTGACATCCTCAACTATGTGATAAGTCCTGATAAAAGCACTCACAGCATGTTGTATATACCCTTTACAGAGCATATTTCAATGGAAGTAACTAATTGTGTAATTATTTAACATCTGTCCATTGCCAAAATAAGAAATCCTTAAATGGAAGGAACCATAGCTGCCTTGCTCAGGCTGTGGTCCTAGTACTGAGCTGAGCACCCAAAATCAGGCTCAATAGATATTTGACATAATCATGCTCAATAGTTATTTGTGAAATGAACGAATAAAGTGTGGGCTTGAAGAGATCAGGTAAGGCAAGACGACTTAGCAGTATTTACTATGTAGCAATAATTCTGATCCTGAGGTTCTCTGGCCTTAGATTTCTGAGGCATATGGATGACTCTGAGCCCATACCTAGCATACATCTAGCTCAAATGTGGGAGCAATAAAATGAACCCTTGTTATAGCTGATACAGGAGTAGGAGAGCTAGAGCTTTACAGTATTCTTATGAAAGCAAACACATCATTCTTTACACTCCTTTGTGCAGTTCATTGATTAAAAGGTTGAAGTAAAGATGAAGACCTGATTCCTGACTTTAATAAGCTTACTTTCATTTAGAAAAATAAGACACATTTACAAAAAACTAGTAACTAGGTATTCTTCAGTAAGGGTAAGGATGCTATGGCCCATAATAGCTAGAAAAGGATGGTAGAGTAGTGATCCTCAGCCTTAGCCTTACCTTCACATTCAAATCACCTGGGAGCATCTAAAAAATACTGATGCTCAGGTTCCAGCTCCAGGAACTCTGATTTGAGTTGATGGTGGACTCTGTGCATTGGTATTATTTAAAAAGCTCCCTAGGTAGTTCTAGCATGCAAGCTGGGTTGAGAACCATTGGTTTAAGGAGAGAAGTAGCTTTACTAAAGAGCTGGTATTTGAAATGCTTCTTAAAAGGTAAAGTTTGGATAGGCAAAAAGAAATGATCTTTTCAAATAGGGAGTAAGCAGTAATAAATGACAGTAAAGGTGCAGAAATAGAAAAGCATGAAGTGTGTATGGGGAAGGAGGATTATCAATAAGTAGGCAGACCACTATGGCTGAAGCAAAGTGTTAGCATCGGGGGAGAGTAGAAAATATCTTGCATTGTTATCCTCTATGTACTAGGTGCTACTGAACATTTTTGCTATATTACTGACACGATCAGAGTAGTATTCTATCACAGAAGTTTAGGTATAAATTGATATACTCCTGAATTAGGTGGCAGCTGTAAAAATGAAGGGAAGGAATAAAGAGATAACAAAAGGGATGAATCGGTAAAATTTTTTTGGCAGAGCCATAGATGGCATAAGAATTTAAAGTCATACTGATAACTTTAATAATAGCAAACACTATCATAAAGACAAATCTTGATTCCTTCTTCTAAACTCCTTTAGCCCTCAAATATAAGCATCTACCATTAGCAGTCATCCTAATTCTATCTCTAGGGTTTATCTTCTTTTTTCTTAAAAAGGAAATAATACGTTTTAATGCCGTAAGTAATCTGTGAAAAAGTAGTTCAGACTTAAATAAAAGCAAAAACTGATTTGAAAAAAACACTTAAATGGTTAATTCATTCTATCCTAAAGAAGTATTTAATAATTAACTTCATCATTTGATGGTTAAGGAATATTATGCTAATTTTTTTTGTTTGTTTGAAGCAGATCATAAGACATCTCTAAACCAAGCTCCTTTAATTTCAAATAACAGTTGAATAGCTATTTCTATATCATACCTTGTATTTGGTCATGGTGCTAAAATGATTATTCCGAAAGAACACACAAAGTTCTCCTTCCTGAACTGTTGACGTTAGTTCACATAATCCATGGTATGTCAGTTGGGTGGCTGTGTTATTTAGAAACTGCTCAGCTACAAAGCCTATGGAATAAATGCATAATATTAGATGGAAGAATAACTTCAAAATTAAAAAGATTGTCTATTTACATTGTATGAAGAAAGGCCAGTCAAAATAAGACTTTCCTACTATAACACGATGGCCCCAAATTGGAGACTCTACTTTTTTACTCTGGAAGATGTGTCTACAGACATTCCCATCCTAAAGAAACAGTTACATGAATTTTTTTAAATCAATTATTGTAGTTACTTATACTTCACCTAATTCCAAAAAGGATTTCAGGCAGCTTACAACAAAACACACAGACACAATAAAACTAAAACCCATTAAAAGAAATAAGAAGGCAAGAGTTAGCAATTTAAAAAGTGCATAGGAGCTTAAGATGTATGTCAACAGCTACTTCCCCAATGGATAGATGTTTAGAAATTAAAAGTAGCCTTAACAAATTGACTTGCTTGATTTTAACAAAGCTCTCAGATAATCCTCAATTCACAAACTGCTCAATTCTTGCCTTAAAACTAAAAGTAGGCATAAAATTGAACAGAAAACAGTAGGATAATTGATGCCATTTTTATCCTAATCTCCTCCAACATATGCCACTTTAGATATATTATTGTATTACGTAGAAATATTAAGTTCAGAAATAGAAATGATCTCTTTTGTTTTAAAACGTAATGAAAGAAAGTTTTCTGGGGTTTAATTTAAAAGATATATGTATAGTTGATCCTCCTTATTGGTGCAGGTTTATATTTGAAAATTTGCCTACTACTTAAAATTTTAACTCCAAAATCAATACTTGCTGTGCATTCAGGGTCATTCCTGGATATGTGCAAAATGACAAAAAAATAGTCACCCAACTTACACATTCCCCACTGAGGTCAAACAAGGCAACACTGCCTTCTCTTTTCAGCTCTCATACTGTAAACAAGTGTCCTTTTCACAGAGCCTATTTAGTGCCACATTCTTCACATTTTTGTGCTTTGTTGGGGGATTGATTTTTACTGTGTATAAAAAAAATGGCCTCTGAGCATATCGCAGAAGTGCTGGTTAGTATTCCTAAGTGCACAAAGGCTGTGATGTGTCTTATGGAGAAAACACATATTTTTGCACCTTTGCTCAAACGAGTTATAGTGATGTTGGCCATAAGTTTAACGTTTGTGAATCAACAACATATATTAAATAAGGTGTCTCTAAACAGAAATACACATAAACCAAGACTATGTATTTACCAGTTGATGCAAATCTTTTGACCAGAGGCTCACAGGAACCTAATCTTGTGTTTCCCCTAGGAGCAGTGGTTTAGTATTCACTTAATTCAGCAACTTTATAGAACATAACTATTGGGAATAATGAGAATCGACTGTATAATATTTTAAGAGCCTGATTTCTCTTCTTTCCTTCTCTCCGTCCTTTTGTTATGTCTCAGAAACAATAGGGGGGAAGAGAGTGCTCTAAAATATTTTTTAAGTGAACAGACGTGCAAATATAGGGAGTAAAGATGAACCCGTACTAAAAAATTGACACGTCAACAAGAAATTGAAAACAAACTTGGTAGGGCCAGAGGCAGCTGGAGAGTATAGGTTTATTCCACTCCCTCTCCATCCCTCACCCTTAATGTCAAGCTGTAAAGTGGTTGTAAAAAGTTACCAATATACGTGGTCTGACAATTAAGTTTGTGAACTCATCGCAGAAAAAGTGCAACATACCTCATTGCTGAATATCACTATGGTCACCTTCGAAGTACTCTCCTTGGGAAGCTATGCATCTATGCCAGCGCCTAGTCCACCCTTCAAAGCAATTTTGGAACTCTTTTTGTGGAATGGCCATCAGAGCTGTCGTCATATTACCCTTGATGTCCTGAATGTCATCACAATGTCTTCCTTTCAATATTTCCTTTGTCTTTGGGTAAAGAAAGAAGTCACTGGGGACCAGATCAGGTGAGCAGGGAGGGTGTTCTAATACAGTTATTTGTTTACTGGCTAAAAACTCCGTCACAGACAGTGCCGTGTGAGCTGGTTCATTGTAGTGATGCAAGAGCCATGAATTTATTGGAGAAAAGTTCAGGTCGTTTTCGTCTTTTTTCATGCAGCCTTTTTAGCACTTCCAAATAGTAAACTTGGTTAACTGTTTGTCAAGTTGGTACAAATTCATAATGAATAATCCCTCTGTTATCAAAAAAGGTTAAACAACATCGTTGCAACAAAGTTCGTGAACTTAATTGTCAGACCTCATATCACACTATTCCAAAGAATTGGTTAACGTAGGAGGGGAAGTGCCAAAAGTTATACAGAAGGCCATAGCCAAAGGAAATTTATAGCACATTGCATCTCTTCGGGATTATACATTTAGAAATAAGAGTTCTCCCTGTTATTATCATTACTTTGCTAAGTACTAAGTTACTGAGTAGAATGTATGGGTTATATACTAAGGCACTTTATTATTATATAGCATTTAAAATTTAAGTATAATGCCATGCTGAAAAGTACCACTGCTGTCTATAATATCAGTGTTAGTAAATACTTCCTTCAGAAAGATGTTTGTAAATGCCCATCACACACCTCACTCACACAACATTCTCTCTACAAATCCCTATCAAAAAGACACAAAAAGTGAGGATATAGCACAACATTACTTTTATGTGTGTGAAATTTAAAAATTCAACATTAGAAAGGTCTTGCTATAGAACAGGACAGAGGATCAGAAAGAATAAGTGACTTGTTCAAGGACAAAACTACATATGGAAAAGACTGAAACCCAGGAGAATTATTGGTATTAATTTAAAAACGTTAGTGCTTATTATTACAAATGCAAACTGAATTTCTCCTTAAACCACAAGGCAAAATAATTTAGACATATAGAGAACAATATTTCCTAATTCTTCTACCAACTCTTAAACAGTGACAATCCTGTGATTTTAGTGGAATATTCAAAAGCCTATTCTCGTTTCAGCTTTTCATAATTAATTAAACAAACTTTGGTAAACAATTCTAAGTGTTACATAGCAGTGTATTTATCTCCATTGCTGCTTCAAATGACAAATAGTTATTTGCAACATTTAGATTAAATTTCTATTTTGTTATAGATATTGTCATTAATGATACTAAAGAAAAAAATATAATGATAAAATATTACTGAGAATAAATTTAAATTATTTTCCTGACATTAAGGTTTGAAAATATTAGTTTCAGAAATTCAATACTAAGTTAGTTTACCAAATTATTTTCCACTATTATTAGAGTTACTAGACTATGAAAGTACTGAGTGCTATAAAGGATGTGAAGTTAGAAAGAGGGGCACTAAATTAGGCAAAAAGAAACAAAAAGAGGAAATAGGATAAAAGGAAATTTGGCTTATTTTATAATGTTGGCTAGATGTACCCCTGCCTGAGATTTGTGTTCAAATTTAAACTCAATCATAATTTAACTATGTCACTGTGATTGCTTTAAACAAATGGTCTGATTTTCTTTTTAAATTCATTTATGTAAAGTTTCAAAAATCGAACACATTATATGAATATTTTCACTCAAGAGGATGGGACAAAAAATATCTTTTATTATAATATAACAAATGGCCCGATTTTCTTTGAAAATATAGGGGCTGATATGATTTGATTCCAGGGATGCCACAGGGAGCCCAAAACATCTTATTGTGATAGAAAACAAGGAAGTGCTCAAGAAATGATGAAGATGTCAAAAGAACATGGGATCCAACTTGAAAATATCCCATTGGTCATATATAGGAAAATTCTAAGCATCAAAAAGAATAAATATAATAGTGATTCGTAACACACTGAATAAGAAACAATCCCGGGCCGGCCGAGTGGTGAGATGGTTAAGAACTGGCTTGGGACGCCAGAGGGCCCCGGTTCGGATCCCACATATGAGGGCCAGTGACACTGCCCTCTACAAAAAAATAAATAAATAAATAAAATAAAAAAAAATAAAGAAACAATCCATGAGTCTACATTGAATAAAAAAAAATTTTAATGGAGAAGAGAAAACTATTTTTTACAGAAGAATGCCAACTAGTAAATGTAGAAGCAATCATAGAACTATCATAACCACCATAGTAATAGTTGATTCAGGCATGAATCAATGAATGCCAACTCTATTGGGTGAAAGATTATTAGGCAACAGGGTATTCATACAGTTTCAAAGCATAACAGCAAAGATTACTATTAATTACAAAAGGCAAAGGGCATTTTTACAACAAAAAAATCTGGCAGATACCACCTTAATCATATATGAACATCATCAATAATAGAATAATCAGACATCATGTGCCACCTCATTTGATGCACTTGGGAAACACAATGTCACGTATGTAATATTCCCACCAAAAATGTATAATCTAAATCTGCTTATGGGGAAAATGTCACATGAATCCAAATTAAGGACTATTCTACAAAACTGGCCTAGACTATTAAGAAAAGTCAACAACACCAAAGAACAAAAAGAAAAAAAGAAAGACAAAAGGTTAGTGATTTGTTTTAGATTTTAAGAGACTAAATATGCCAATTACATGATCCTTGATTAAAACCTACATTGAAAAACTTAAAAGCTATAAAGGGCATTATTGGGACAACTGGGGAATTTTGAATATGAACAGTATAGTACATAATAGTATTGTATTAATGATAAATTTTCTGAGATAATTGTGTGGTGATTATATAGGAGAATTCTTCGTTCTTAGGAGACAAGTGTTGAAGTATAAATGGGTAAAGTGCTATGATATTTGCAACTAATTCTCACAAGATTTTAAGAAAAAAGGTGAGAGAGGGAGAGAGAGAGAATAGAAAGTAAAAATTCAATGTTAATAATTGGTGAATTTAGGTGAAGCATATATAAATATGTGTGTGTGTGTGTGTGTATTCATTGTGCTATTCCAACTTTTTTATGGGTTTGAGATTTTTCAAAATAAAAGAAAAAAGAAAAGGAAATCAATATTATTCAATAAAAATATGAATTTTCCATGTTTGTAGCACATAATAAAGGCTCAATAAATATTTGAATAAATGAATATTCTGCAATTATTTCTTTAAGCATATTTTTTACCTAGAAACAATTGTGAAAGAAGAAATTATTCCTGAGAGAGCATCTGGAATTAAATGACCAGCTCTGGTGAAGTCTGGCAGCTGGTACCGTGCTATTCTTTTCATTGTTGATTTTTGCTGCTATGCCACAACCCATCATTATAACTAGACTCAAGGAAGTATTAACACCCAGATAGCCAATAATATGGACTCTATGTACATGTAAAAGTTTTATATTTTTACTTATAAGGTGTTGTCATCAAAAGAAAATGAATGTCATCAGAAAGAAGTTGGAAGACTATCTAATTCTATTTGACTGTCAGCTAAATAACATTTTTAATCAAAAAATGATAGTAAAGGTATTTCTAATATTATGTACCTTATAAAAATGAAATATTTGAATTTAAAATATATAGTTACCATCTAAGACCAAAGTTTAATTCTTTTTAATAAAGAAGGATTAGAAATAAACCACCTTTTGGCTGTTTTACTGAATAAGAAGGAAAGTTACAGTTGCAGGCTATATAGAAAAGAAAGCAGACTATTTCAGTTGAACACTGTACCCGAGAAAATATGATGAAGAAAATGACAGAGGGAAGCTAATTGCTACATTATAAATAAAAATGTCCCTTGTGGCCTTTTCTTTCCTATATTTCATAGTACCTTATATAGGTAACCATTGGTTAAGTAATTATTTCAAACAGACTACACATTTGTAGTTTCTTATAAACAAAAAACTAGTTTAGGTTTTTCTTTTTTTTTTTTTTTTTTAAAGATTTTATTGGGAAATTGGGGGAGGGGAACAGACAAGTTGCTGTCCTTTTGTTCTTCAGTCTAGTTGTGGAGGATGTTGCTTCACTGGCCCAAGCTGGCACCATCATTGCGCTCTTCCCAGGTGAGGCAGATCAGTCGCCGGCCTTTGGACAGCCACTCATGGCGGCTGCTGGCCGCTCATGCTGGCTGCTGGCTACACACGGTAGCCCATGGCAACCCACTGCAGCAGGGGACTGCAGCCTACACTGTCGCCAGCGACTCATGACAGCCCAGCTCCAGGTTGAGCTGTTGTTCAGCATCTTAGCTGTAGAGGGCAGTGTCACTGGCCCTCATATGTGGGATCCGAACCGGGGCCCTCTGGCATCCCAAGCCACTTCTTAACCAACATGCCACTTGGCTGACCCTAGCTTAGCTTTTTAATTGTAGTGAATTCCATATGTAATTATTCGTTGATATGGAAATCTAATATACAGAATTTCACCATTACAAAATTTATATATCAAGGAGTTAATCAATACTGATATATGTTACCTGAAAATTCTGTACCACTAAAGAGGATAATTCTTTCCTTGCTTTTACTAAAATATCCTTCTCAAGTTATCAATACTATATATATATCAGCTATTATTTTTCATTATCTTGGGGAATCAATGTCAGAGAAATAATAATAGTTGTAACATTAACAGTTGTAACAAATAGTTGTAACAAAAAGGGACTGGGTTTTTGTTGCTGTTATTCATTTGTTAATTAATGCATTACCTAAGTCCTACCTTGTTATTTGCAGCCTGGCTTGGGAAAAATGCTGTTAACAGTGTTTCCTATAGCCTCTTACCCTATAAGTCTGTTCACCGGGCTATCACTTCATGGCTATTCCATCTGTTAACACTTTCTGAATCCTATTATTTCCTTCAATTACCATTGAATAGCATATTAGAAGTTACTGAGAAAGCAGGAATCCACAGATGGAAATTTTCTTTATAGCCTGCTTTTTTTAGACTATATTTACAGTAATGAGAGGGAGCTTGGATAAGTTCTAGTGAGTGGAATTTTGTTAACTGAGAGAAATATTTTAATAGCTTTTGTTGCTCCTCTCCCCCCTAAATTTAAATTTAAAATTTAAAGTTTGCTGCCTTAGGTTGTAGTGAAAGAGCTGTCATACAAATCAATGATCAATATTTCTATACATTTGTAAGTTTATTGCAAGTAGACTAGGATAAGCCTCAAGTAAAACACTGTGTATTTTCTTGCTACTTGCCTCTTGCATAAACATGTTAAACTTATGGATAATTGAGTAATATAATTAGTTGGGTTCTGGTTAGTCAATATAGTATGGTATTCGTGTACACATCTTTTTTTGTATGTTCTCATATACTCTTGTAGTAACTTAGTTTTAATTTTAAAATGTGGTAATTGTAATCAACTTTTATTACACCTTATGTAAAAAAGTATGTTAGAACAATGTAGCTCACCCCCTGCTTCTCATGATTTCTCTTTATTTTGTTCACCCTTCAAACAGAGGAGAATAGCAGTTTCAGTATTTGAGCATATTTTTGAAAAAGTGAAGTGGGTGGTGGGGAAGGTACTCGTATATCCGAATGCTATGGTACTGATAACCGTTCTGGTTTCAAATCTGTTCTTCCCTTCACTGGCGGGAACACAGCTGAAAAAATATTAAACTGCTTCTATGATGATGAATTTAGCAATTTTAATTAGCTGACGATTAGAGAAATTGATGATTAGAGGTATACTTTGATCTGGAATAGAGCTTTAGTATACTAGATTGTAATAAAACATAAGGCAGAGCTCTACTAAAATGAACACTTAAGTATCATAATACTCATCTTGGTCAACTGAAGTGTTCAGGATGAATTATAAAATTCACATAGTGCTCCCAAATAATAATCCTTTTTAAAAAGAGCAATTATCAGTAAACCCTGGGTAACAGACCATATCAAAACTAGCAAGAGTCCAAAGACTTTTATTAAAATCCAGGCCTGATTTTACAAGTCAAATGAAAAGGGTTCTAGGAAAAACCTTTCACTGGCACTTTTATGAATAACTACTTCTTTTAATTCCTACAAGTAGCATCACTTGTATTTTTTTATAAGTCTTACTTAATTAAGACATTTAAAAGATATTAAATTATCAGAGAAGTCACTTTGCCAAGAGTAAGTCAGGTAGTAGTAGCACTCACCCACCTTCACTAACCAGCTCACTACTGTCTGACTGCTTACAAGAGATGATCTTCTCCACTAGTTGGTTGTAGCTGCAGTTACCAACAGCTTTTACAATGTCATCAATCTAGAAAACAAATGACTGTCTCACTAATCATGATAAGATTAAAAACAATAACAAAGAAATCTATAAAGTCTTTAGGGTATTCTAATACAATGCTAAATATACAAATATTACTTTTGAAAAAAATCAGTACTAAAATCAATACTCAACAGATTCAATTTTGTTTACAACTATAACATTATGAAAATTATTGCTCAGCTGTATTTCAATTATGAAAAAAATAATTAAATGGGATTATAACATGCAACTTTATTTCTTAAGGTCTTAAAGATGCATTTAAGTGATTGCAATAAAAAGTAAACTATTTCAGAGGAAAAATAAGAAAATCTCAGTTATTTATTTTTTTTACTAAAACACAAATATTTTGTATTTAAAGCAAGGCAAATCTACAGATGTTAATTTATTGGATTAAAGTTTTCCATTTTATTTATTATTTACTTCCTAGCAAAGTATAGTGGAGATATGAGTAGACATAACTAACCTTATTTTCCTGAAGTTAACATACTATATTAATGAGGGACAGTATTTGCCTAATGATTCTTATTTAATCTTTATCTTTGGAGGTACAGTAGGAAAATAAATTCAAAGTTTTAAGCTATAGGAAAATAAAATTGGGCATTTTTTACTCTTCCTCCATTATACTTTGCTTTGATTATTAAAGAAAAATAAGTTTCTGCTGTCTAAACAACTTATTTTGATTGCCTTCCCATCCCTAAAATATACTTCTAAATTATTTATATGTATTACTGTACTAATGACATATGCATAATAAAACAAGTACAAATTAATATAATAATATAAAAAATTAGAGGGCCAATGTTTTCGTTCCACATCCAAATGATCTTCTTGAATATTTAATCTTTGAATACCACAAATCTTGACATATATCTGCACAAATAATACTCTGGACAGTGGTCCCCAAAATGGGGAGCTTGTTAAAAAGATCTAAAAGAATTCCAGGCTCAAGTTGCTTTTCAGTTGTCTAAGTTTTATTTCACTGCTGCATAGCAAAGTTGGAGAACAATGGTTCTGCTCTAGGCTAGAATTTATTTTCTTTGTTTCTGCAAAATTCTAGGATGGTAAAAGCCTCTTAACCATGCAAGTGGAAATGATGGTTGGTTGGGAAGACCAGTTAATTGAAAAAGTCAAAGCAGAGAATTGTGGAAAATGTTATATATATATCATAAACATTTCATGTTAATTAAAAACAAACGAATATAGTCACTTGTCAATCTTTTGATGTAGAGCCAAATAAGGTCTTTTCTTTCAAAGATGATCTTTTGGCTATAAGTCTATGTAAATCACACAAAAGAGTATGACTTCCAGCTTTGATTCATTTAGAATAAAAACTTAGACCCTTAAGAAGCAATTTGAGGGCACAATCTCTTAGATTTTCATTATTTTTCTTAACACTTTTATTGTTTAGAGCAATTTTCTTTAGTGGGTCAACTTCATTGTCTTCCCAAAGAATCTGAATTTTCAATCCTAAGGAATCCATAAAAATAAAACTAGAACAGTAAATACAAGATCAATATATAAAAATCAATTGTACTTCTATAGACTAGCAATGAACAATACAAAATTTCAAGTTTTCATAGACTGAATCTATATTAATATTTCATTCAATTAATTCATTTGGGTGCCATTTATGCACTACTATGTACCAGGTACTGTTAGAGAAACTGCAGACTTCGCAGTGAACAAAATAGATGGTCTATGCTTTTATAAAATTTATATTCTGGAACAAAGACAAACAATAAACCAAATAAGCAAATATATAATATGCTAGGTAGTTGTATGTAGTGACATGCAGCTGTTATTTGTTTTCATTTTTCTTTAGTGTTCCATAATATGACTATACCATAATGTATTTATTTATTCATCTTTTGATGGTTATCTAAGTTGTCTTCAGTTTGGGTGTATAATAGGTAATACTGCTATGAACATCCTTGTACATTTATCCTGTTCCATATTTCAAGAGTTTCTCTAGGGAATGTACCTTGTTAAATTGGTGAGTCTTAGGATATGCTTATCTTCAACTTTACTAGGTAACTCCAAACTGTTTTCTAAAGTAGACAGCCAATTTACATTCTCGTCAGCAGCAATGAGAATTCTCTACATTGCATATTTTTGCCAACATTTAGTATTGTCAAACTTTTAAAAGTTAGCCATTCTATTGGGTGTACAATGGTATCTCATTTTGGTTTTAATTGGCATTTCCCTGATGACTAGTTCTTATGTTCATTGGCCATTTGGATATCCATTTACGTAAAATGCCCGTTCAAAGTCATTTGCTCCTCTTTTACTGGGTTGTCTATCTTAAAAAACAATTACCCACAGGAGCTCTTTATGTCCTCTGGATAGTAAGCATTTATTCACAATATAAGTTGCAATCATCTTCTACTTTGTGGCTTACTTTTACATTCTCATTGGGATTTCTTTAGATAAACAGAAACTCTCAATTTTAATGTAGTCATGTTCTACCAACGCTCTTCATGGTTAATGTTTTTGTCTTGTTTTAGAAACCCTTTTCCCTCATTAAGGTTAGAAACATATTCTCAAACTAATGCAGTTTTGTCTTTTCCAGTTAAACATCAATGTACATGGCACAGAATTTTATGGTGTGAGTTTGGGGAAACAATTTCATTTTTTTCTAATTGGGTATCTAATTAGAAATTTGAATTGGCTTTCTCTCTAACTGTATATCTAATGGCTATCTGTCTTAGCACCTTTTATGGAAACGACTGCCTTTTCCTTCCCCCACTGCTCTACAGTGCCCTATTTCTATATATATACAGAAATATATATATATATATATATATATATATATGGTCTTTTTGGCCTCTCTATTCTCTGTCATTGTTCTAATTCTTAATTATAATATTTAAAATATTTTGTATCTAGAAGAGCAAGTCCTTCCTACTTGTTCTGCTGCTTCAAGAATATCTTGGCTTCTATTCCAGCTCTTTGCATTTCCATATAAATTACAGAACGAACTTGTCACATTCCACAACTACTCCTCACAAATCTGCTGGGATTTTGTTTGGGGTTGTATTGAAACTATAATTTATTTTAGAGAGAACTGACATCTTTATAAATTTAGTCTTGAAATCTCAAATTTCATCTGTATAAAAAGAATGTATAGCCAGGTTCATGAAAAACAAAGACTGAAAAACTGTCATGGATAGGAAGAGACTAGGACGATAAGATGATTAAGTGCAATGTGATACCCTGGATAGGATTCTGGAACAACAACAAAAAAATTAGTGGAAAAATGGGTGAAATGTGAATGAAGACTGTAATATATTTAATAGCAATGCACCAATATTAAATTTCTACGGTTTGACACATGTAGCACTATGGTCACGTAAGACTAGGGGAAACTGGGTAAAGAGTATACGGGAATTTTCTGTAGTCTTTTTGCAACTTTCCTGTTTCTGAAATCATTTACAAAGTTTATTAAATTCTTTTAGAAGAATGTATGTTCATTAGGTTTTATTTTCTGCTCTTAACAATTATAAAGAAAGGTATATTAAAATTTTCTAATATGATGACCTATTTCTTCTTATAATTCTATTCAATTTTGCTTTATGTACTTTGAAGTTATGTTATTCGATGCATATAAATGTTGTTTTTCATTGTCAAAAACTGACCTTTACTCTTTGCGACAGTTCCCATGGGTCCAAGGAATGAACAGTCAATCAGGGTTTTTTTACTTTCCAGGTATCTCCAGGCACATACAAATTTAAAATGGTTATATCTTCTTAGCAAATTAAACAACCTATCATTAGTAATGCTTTTTGACTTAAAATTTAAGTCTATTCTTTCTGAAATTACTATAGGTACACCAGCTTTCTTTTGATTAGCAATTGTATGGCATCTCTTTTTATTTTCCTTTTTTTACTTTCAATCTTTTTGTTTCATTTCATATTGTTTTATATGTCTCTTGTAAACAGCAAATATATATATATATATGAATCAAGCCTCAGAATCACTATCTTTTAACTAGAGGATTTAGTCCTATTTATATTTACTATAATTATTCATATATTAGGATTTATTAAATCTACCATTCTCTCTATCCTAACAGGTTCAATATTCCCTTACCTCTTCTTTGTTCTTGGATTGATTGATTTTTCCCCTTCTACTAATCTAGAAGTTACCCACTATGTTTTCTATTCTTTTCATGGTTATTCTAAAAAAGCAATATCCTAAAGCATATTCTGCAATAATAGAAATATTCCAAATCTGTGCTGCCCAATAAGATATCCATTAGCCACTTGTGGTTAATGAACAATTGAAATGAGTCTAATGCAACTCAGGAACTAAATTTTTAGTTAATTTAAACAGCTCTACTTGGCTACCATATTGAACAGAGAAATTATAGATATTATAACATCTACTCCTACCATATCAAAGTAAGAAGTTAATACCCTCTTCTTGAAGAATTAATTCTAGGCCCTTAGAACACTTTCCTCCCAACTTATGTTATTTTTTGTATATGGTAATGTTCTTTATTTAAACCCCAAAAGATAATGTTCTTATCTGATACAGTCAACATTTATTATTTGTCCACATATTTATCATGTTATTTTCTTTCCATTCAACTCTTCCTTCCATCTGGGATCACTTTCCTTCTCAAAATCCTTGTTTAGAGTTTCCATTAATGATGGTCTACCAGCAGGAAATTATCTTAATTTAATTAATCTAAGAAATTTTACTCCCTTCTTCTGGGAACAGGATTGTAGGTTAGCATTTGTCTTTTTTCTGCACACTGAATATATCACTTCCACTGTCATCTGGCTTCTAGTGTTGCTCCTAAAGAGCTAGTTACCAATTAATAATGGAGAAATACCTTCTTAGTGGCTGAATTTTGGTACACACCATTCAGAGAACTGATGACGTTTATTTTTAAGATAATTATTTGCAAAGCACATAATCAGAAAACAAGGAACTAGCCAGTTCTGGAAGGTATTTCACAGACCTATAATTTCAAACTTTGCCTTGTTCTTTTTTTCTTTCCTAGCAGCAGAATCCTTTGGTCACAAAACAAGTAAAATAGATATAAAGCACAAGACTTTGAAAACCACTGTGTAGATCAGAAAAGTCTGATGAACCATCTCTGTCCTATATCACATTTTTTTCTTTAAGCATATGAATTTAACTGTTTACCAAAACATATAGCTACATATAGTCAGAGGGATAATCTGAGTCCAATTTTAAGAACTCAGGCTTAAATTCCTCAGGCCATCAGCTCATTCTCAAGAATCTAAGCTACCTAGCAATGTCATCTGCCAGCATCCAACATGTCTCACCTTGGATATGTAAAATGCTGACATGTTTAGAATTTTCAGTGATATTCTTAAAGACAGAATGTCAATAAAAATACAGGTACCCTGCTTACAGTAAAACATCCTTTCATTGCCCAGAATACCAGCTGCTTTTATCAACAGTCAGGGATAAAGAAACACTGCCAAGTCCTTGCTATTGTACTCTCTACCCTGTAGTTAATGCATGCCTACATGCAAACGTCATTCCATCAGTCAATATTTGAGAACCTACTATGTTCAGAGCACTGTTCTAAGTAATCAGAAATAAGAGCCCAGTCCTAATAAAACATACATTCTAGTGGGAGATGACAGTCAATCAAGTAAAGAAATAAATAATAATTCTAGATAAGTGGAAAAGAAAATCAAATAGGGTAATGGGAGAGGAAATGACTGGAGTAAAGGAGAGTGACTAATTTCAATTAAGTTGGTCAGGGAGGGTCTCTCTAACAATGTGAAATGTGACCTAAGGCCTGAATGAATAAGGAGGAACTAGAAATGTGAAGATCTGGGAGAACAATGTATTAGGGTAGTAGAACAGTGTTCCACAGTGGGCAATCAACTACTACAAAAATCCAAGATAGGAATGAATTTGACATGTCTGAAGAACAGAAACGCAGTTAGTGTAATTAGAGGGTAGTAAAAAGTAGGAGAATTATATGAGGTGAATTTGGACAGATAAGCCAAGTCTGTCTAGATCATGTAGCATTATCATAAAAACTCTAATAAAGGATTTTGCATCTTATTTTAGTTACGTTGGAGGCTTTTAAGGAAAGGAGAAGAGCAAAGGGATAAAGGGGAGGGTTTATTTTACAAAGATCACTTTGAGTGCTAAGACAATTCAACGGGGGAAAGAATAATCTTTTCTATAAACCATACTAAAACAAGTGGATAGCCACATGCAAAAGAATAAAATTGGATTCCTTCCTCAAACCACACACACAAATCATCTCAAAATGGGTCATACTTCTGAATCTAAGCATTAAAACCAATAAACTATTAGAAGAAGATATAGGGGTAAATCCTTGTGACTTTGGGTTAGTCAAAGCCTTCTTAGGTAGGACACGAAAAGCATAAGCAACAAAAGAAAAACATAAACTGGACTTCATCAAAATTAAAAACTTTTTTGAAAGGATATCATCAAGAAAGTGAAGACAACCCATAGCATGGAAGAAAATATTTGCAAATCATATATCTAACAAGAGAGTTATACCTAGAATATATAAAGAACTCTTGCAACTCAATAACAAATAGACAAATAGTCCAATTAAAAATGGGCAAGGGTTCTGCAGACATTTCTCCAAAGAGATATATAAATGGCCAATAAGCACATGAAAAGATGCTCAACATCATTAGTCATCAGAGAAATGCAAATAAATTCATGAGATATGACTTTACACCTACTAGGATGACTATATTCAAAAAGACAGATAATAACAAGTGTTGGTAGGGATGTAGCCCCTAATTCCTTGAAATTACTCAGGAGTCTTGGGCAGGCTTAGCAGTCTGGAGGACTGAGTCCTTAACCTCACAATTTGGCTAATTCCAGGAAAAAGCATAAAAATATAAGTATCAGAAAACATAAATCTAGATTAATTTGCCCAATTAATAAAATTTTACTACATTGGAGTTTATATAATTTAAAATTTTCTACTTACCTGAGGATCCACTAACCACCCATGGTACAAAGGAATATCAAGAAGATCAAATACTATGCACTCTGGAGTATATTCAAATACTCGAACACCAGTGAATTTTACATTTACATCCAAGCCTGTCTGTAGTTTGTGCAAGATTGCCATAGCATCACTCATATTCTGAAAATAGAAAGAGAAAGGGTAAAAATGAAAAAAGTCAAACAACAACAACAAAGATATGTAAATGTAAGCACATCTACTTCTAATTTTTCACTTTGTACAATTTATTCATCCCCTCAACTTTTATTATTAAGTACCTACTAGGTGCCAGGCACAAATCTGAGCTCTAAAAATCTAATAGTAAGTAAAACAGACAAAGTTCCTGATCTCATGCAACTAACATTCTACTGTGAGAGACAAATACAAAAATATATAATGTCAAGTACTGGTAAGAAAAATTGAGCTGATAAGGATGTACAAAGTGATGGGGTGAGGGACCTATTTTAGACCAGGAAGCCTAAAGATAAAAGTTTTTAATCAAAGATGAAGGCCTCTCTCATTTCTAGGTATATATCCAGAAGAAATGAAAGCAGCATCTTGAAGACATATTTGTATACCCATGTTCAGAAGTAACCTGAATGTCCATTGACAGGTAAATAAAGAAAATGTGGTATATACATACAATAAAATATTATCCAGCCTTAAAAAAAAGAAGGAAATCCTATTACATGGTACAAAATGGATGAAACTTGAGGATACTATGCTGAATGAAATAAACTGTTGCAAAAGGACAAATAATGCATTGTTCCATTTATATGTGATACCTAGAGTTGTCAAAATCATGGAAACAAAGCAGAATGGTAGTTGTCAGGGGCTGGAGGGAGGAAGAGCTAGGGAATTGTTTGATGGTTACAGAGTTTCAGTTTTATAAGATGAAAATGTTTTAGAGATGTTTATAAAACAATATGAATATGATCTGTTAACACTACTGAATTATACATTTCAAAATGGTTAAGAGTAAATTATATGTTTTTTAACCACACATACACAAAAAGAAAAAAGTAATGAGCTATGAAGTCATTAAAAGATATAGAGAAAATTTAAATGTATATTACTAAATGAAAGAAGCCAATCTGAAATGGCTACATGCTGTATGATTTCAAACAACATTGTGGGAAAAGGAAAAACGATGGACAGTAAAAAGATCAGTAGTTACCAGAGTTTAGGAGGAGGGAGGAATGAATAGGCAGAGCACAGGATATTTAGGGCAGTGAAACTATTCTGTATGACACTATAATGACGGATACACGGCATTATATATTTGTCTGAACCCATAGACTATATAACACCAAGAGTGAACCCTAACGTAAACTATGGGCTTTGGGCATTAATTATGTGTCAATGTAGGTTCATCAGTTATAACAAATGATCACTCTGGTATAGGACATTGATAGTGGAGAAGGTTGCGCACGCTTGTGCGTGCGTGCATGCGTGTGTGTGTGTGTGTGTGTTGGGAGGATAGGAGGTATATGGGAACTCTGTAATTTCTCTCAATTTTGCTGTGAACTTAAACTGCTTAAAAAAAAGGTCTCTTTAAGAATGACACTTAAATAGTGACCAGTAGTGACCAAGCAAAATATTGAGTCTTGGGAGATTTGGGAAAAAGGCATTCCAGACAAAGTGAGCATCAGTGCAAAAACTCTGATGCAGAAATGAGTTCAATACCGTGTCCATGGAATAGCAAGGAGTCCAGCATGGCTAGAACAAAATAAATGAAGTGCAAAGTGGTGGGAGATGAAGTCTGAAAGAGACTGAGGCTGGATCACAGTCTTGTTGGCCAAATTAAGGAGTCACTCTGTTCACATCAGTTTTCTCAATAAATATGATCACACAAGTCTGTAACAAAGACTATTTTAAACATGTTTTTCTAAACATTTTAATACATTAAATATGGACATGCTTATAGACTCGCAGCGGTTTTCAACCTTCCTAATGCCGCAACCCCTTAATACAGTTCCTCATGTTGTGGTGACCCCCAACCATAAAATTATTTTCGTTGCTACTCTATAACTAATTTTGCTACTGTT
>NW_017731626.1:1252928-1264212 GCF_001890085.2 Hipposideros armiger | reverse complement strand
CCCCCAATTCCCCAGCACTGTTCCCATCCCCCAATTCCCCAATAAAAATCTTTAAAAAAAAAATTGGTTTCTTTTTACATGTGTTTTTATTTGGTATCACCTTTTTAATATATGTATGACTTTCAGCATATGTGGCACCTTTTAAATATATGTAGCTCCATTTTAATATCTGCTGTACCTTTTAATTTATATTTTGCCTTTTTAATTATGTTCTAATTATACATACTCCTTTTCTTCGAATTGCTGGCCTATATAACTATTATTTTTCCTTATTGAATGGTAAAAGCTCTTTTCAATTAGAAGAATTAGAACATTTACTGTTATATCTGTGGTAAATATTTTTTCCCCATGTTTTTTTTTTTTTTTTTTTAAGCTGAGCCATCCTGCTACCTGTTGGCAGCTCAGTGGCTGCTCAGCTCGGGCTGGAACTCGAACCGCTGTTGCTCAGAGCTCAAACTCTTAAGCGAGTTCTTAACCAACTGAGCCACTCGGCCGGCCCTTCCCCATGCTTTTTTGTCTACTTTTTGTGATACAGAAATATTTAATTTTAATATAATCAAATTCCTCTAGTAGAGCTTCTGGATTGAATGTCATGTGTAGAAAGATCTCCACCTCTTAAAATTATACAAACATTCACGTATGCTTTCTTCATGTAACTTTATGTTTGTCTTTTTTAATGTTTAAATCTTTTATTTATCTGGAATTTATTTTGATATAAAGTTAATATGAAACCAGCTTCTCACCCACCCTCCCAAATCACTAACAAGGTGATTAAATTGTTTATAATATAACCTTTATTTTCTATTAATAATTCAAAATAAACTTAAGACTATACATCAAGTATTCTCTTAAGCTTTCCAATTCTGATAAAAGAATTCCTATGAACATTAACATATTATTTGTACTTCTAATTAGAATTTCATGATAGCAAAACCTAACTAGTAAAGATTTTATTCCACATAGGTGCAAGAACTCCAAAAGCACTAAATTAATTGCTTTACAGAGCTATATAAGCAAGTCTATTAAACAAGTATTTTTGAGACCCTATATGGCACATAGTATGTATGCCATGTGTGCTCGTGTGTGTACAGAGAGGGGTTATGATACAGCATTTAACTAAAAAATATGCTTTATTTTGAGTAAATTCTATATATTATTTATTCAAATAGTTGAGGACGTAATTGCTATATTTGTATCCTATATTTCATTTATTAGAAGAATCAGATATCTGTAAAAGGCTGAGTTTGAGTTTCTAGGGAAGCATCTTTCAGTTTTAGATACCTAAATAAATTTACTTTTTTTTTTTTTTTTNATATTTGGTGGAACAAATAAAAGCCAATATACAAAATTTAATAACATTTTACCGAATCTCTAATGTTAATCAGACACTATGCTATCAAGCCATTAAAAGATATAAAGATATAAAATAGGAGTAGACTATCTGCAACTAGAGAGCTTAGAGTAGAGAGGGTGAACATGAAATAAACCCTTTTATATTAAAACACGGAACTCTCTAAAATCTGAAAAAGACAAATTTAGGTCATAAGAACAAAGTTCTGTTTTACCAAGTAACTGACAAAATTCCATTCTAAGAGACTAGACAGATAAGAACAGAAATTATTAAAATATTTAAAATTTATGAATGAGAGATTTATAACAGGATAACATTGTTATAAAGTCTTTGGCTTTTATCAGTTTCACTTCTTCCTGATAACTATGTTCCCTCAAAACAACATACAGTTAACCCTTGAATAATACGGGTATGTGCATCCACTTACATGGGGATCTTTTTCAGTAAATACTGTAAATGTATTTTCTCTTCCTTATGATTTTATTTTATTTTTTCAATTGTAGTTGCTATTCAATATTATCTTAGTTTCCTTATGATTTTCTTAACATTTTCTTTTCTCTAGCTTTATTATAAGAATACAGTACATAATACATATAACATACAAAATATGTGTTAAATGACTGTTTATGTCATTGGTAAGGCTTCCGGTCAACAGTGGGCTATTAGTTAAGTTTTTGGGGACTCAAAAGTTATACGCAGATTTTTGACAGTGCAGCTTGTCGGTACACCAGCCGCTCTATTGTTCAAGAGTCAACTGTATTTTCTCAAAAGTTGAACCCTTAAAAATAATCAGTTCACATTTTTCCCTTCAGTGTTTTTAAAAGCTTGCCTAAAGCAACAGCAAAGATGAACCCGAGAATAGTAACAATAGTGAGCAATTACAGGATTATAGTTCTACTACTACTGATTTTTCTTTTATATTTGTTAAATTCTAGGTTAGTAGTCACCCTATATCCTTTAGGGGAATTGTAATTTCAAATAGCTCCTGGGCTCATGCTTATACCTTTATACATCTTCTATATTTTTTATAGATTATATAGTATTAAAATAACTAAGTTGATACCATTTGATAATCTTCATAAAGATTAATAAGTGATAAAAATAAACAAATTTATAAACAAAGAGTTTAAAAGGGTAAGTATTTTGTCATCTTGTTCCTAAATCCAAATTATGATAGTATTATAAAATATTGAGACCTTAGGTATGGTGTAAGCAACCGTCACAAGAATTACTATTGGTTCCTTTAAGCCAGTGGGTTAAACTGTTTCTTTGAATTTTCCCCAAAGGTACTTCTAACATGGTAAATATTTAAATTTTTTTAATTAAAGTTTATTGGGGTGACAATGGCTAATATAAAATATATTATAATAATATAAATATAAAAATAATATAAAATATAAATATTTTTAAATTTAAAAATCTTTCATAAACATATACACAAATACACAATATTTTCTTATTTTGTCAGGGTATCTATCGTTAAGTGAAACTGGGAAAAATATGCTCTTTGTTTACATTACAACTTCTGGAAAAGAGGTTTTAATTAGGAAGACAGCAGCTCTGCACTGGTCTTCCTAAAATTTAGGTTGAACATTTCTGCTCACGTAAAATTTTACAAAAAAAGAACATTACATCATACTTGTGGAACACTAGACACCAGCTCATACTCAGACATAATCAGCTTGATACATACTACTCCCAAAGCTAATGGTAATGTAATCACAATACCTTATAAATAGTTTTAGAGCTTATTTTAAATGCAGGGTACTTTTTGTCTGACATGTTTATAAGTGGTTGTTAGATATTGTTTGTTTCAACTTTGAAAGAAAACTTTACTTCCAATCATTTTCCAAGAGTCTACAACACCTTAATGAAAGTGTTATCCTGAGACTGCAAAATGGACTTGAAACACAAAATGCTGATATCATTTGCAAAGATTCATCAATCAGGATTTTCTCCAGACTGTATAACAGAAGTAAAATGAATTCTGAGGTTAAACTGAAATTGCAATTATCATCCATAATTCCTAATTTCAAGTTTTTAATCAAAATAGCCTCACTGATTTCAGTAAGAGATGACATAAATTTGATAAATAATAAACATTGAACCATATCACTTTATATTTATAAAATATCATTTACTAGTTTTATATATTGGAGGTTAGCATAAGATTTCATTTGAAAAGAGGTTTCTATTGGAAAAAATATTTTGAAAGCCTTGCTTTAAGCTATACATTTCAATAGAATTTAAATAACTTAGCATACCAATTTGGCTTTAGTTACACATTTCGTACCTCACACAGGGATGCAATGCAACATGTTAGCTTTTCCATTCTATTAGAACGAGATCATCTGAACATTCAAATTCAAGAAATTTTGCGATACTGAAATGAGTTTTTGTTTCCTTTTTACAAATTTGATACTGGTAAAACTATATAAAAAAGCTTTGAAAGTCAATGTAAAGGTTCCAAAAATGTCTACTTCTTCCCTGGTATAGACTTCCTTCCATTATAAGAACCTGATTCCTTCTTGCCGTCTACTGTTAAAGAAAGAATACTGAGGAAAAGGAAGCTCTGCTTGCTTTCTTACAGTTTCAATAATTTTGAGCCTAGTGACCCGTCCTATATTATGGAACAGAATCTCTAAAAAACATGCTAAGAAATGTGGACCCATTGAAACTATGAAACAGCAGAATGCTAATGACACACCCTAGACATCATTTGCTCAACTTTCTCTTAAATATACTTAATTATAAAATATAAATAAATAAAATGAGGAAAGATGAACCAATGACAAAATCACTTGAAAGTCAATTTTTGCAAGGAAAATACCAGGTTATCATTCTACATAGTCCTGTATAATGAATGATATGTTTCATTCTATATAGCATATATGTTTATACAAAAAAGACTGGCCACTGAGACCAATGAATACATCCATAAGTTAAAAATAACATATTTTAATATAACAAAAATTGTTTCTATTACCTGTTCATAGTTTAAACGTTGAATTTCTGAAATTTCTTTTGGCTTTGCATCAAGCATGTAATCTCCTGTAAAAAGAAATTATGAAGTTGCCTTTTTAAAATACTTTTTTATGATTACAAAGGTAATAGATTTTAATTATAAATTACAGCAATAGGTGGCATATAAAATTGACCCCAAACTCTATTCAGAGAAAATCGATATTGACTGCTAGTCTCACATATTTTTTTTAAAGTACATACTCTAATTCTTTTGAGCTTTCTTTGTCTTCCATTTATAATATATTTGAGCATCTTTCACTATCACTACAATAAAGCTCTAAAGGTTTGTACCAAGTTTCACTGATATTAACAAAATTATTATTACCCATTGCCTTTCCAAGAATGGGTGTTACCAGTCTTCTAAATGTTTGCCTTTCCAAGAAGTAAACAAAATTATTTTGCATTTAAAAAAATTGATGTCGGGCTGGCCGAGTGGCACGTTGGTTGAGCAGGCTTGGGAAGCCAGAGGGCCCAGGTTCGGATCCCACATATGAGGGCCAGTGACACTGCCCTCTACAGCTAAGATGCTGAACAACAGTGCAACCTGGAGCTGGGCTCCCGTGAGTCAGGTGACAGCTAGGCTGCAGCCCCTGCTGCAATGGGTTGCCATGGGCTACCGTATGTAGCCAGCAGCCAGCGTGAACAGCGGTTCGGAAGCCGGTGACTGATCTGCCTCACCTGGGAAGAGCGCAATGATGGTGCCAACTTGGGCCAGTGAAGAAACGCCCTCCACAACTAGACTGAAGAACAAAANAGCAGCCAGCGTGAGTGGTCAGCAGCTGCCGAGAGCGTCCTCCACAACTAGACTGAAGAACAAAAGGACAGCAACTTGTCTGTTCCCCTTCCCCCAATTCCCCAATAAAAATCTTTAAAAAAACAACAACAAAAAAATAAATACCTTACTTATCTTCTGCTTTGATTAAAGTAGTAATCCTACTATAAAATTATCAAGAAACCAAGGCACTAACCAGTATATGTATTTGGGAAATACATTCTACAATCCTCTATTTCTACACAGATAATTTCAGGGGTTAGCCTTGAAATTTCCAAATAATAACTGCCTACCATGTGTTGCTTCAAATATTTGAAATAGGAAATGATAACCTCTATACAGATTTTAGAAGTGAAACAGCAAATACACAAATATTTTAACTGACTTATTCACAAGCATACTCAGTGGTATATTGATTTCCTGAACTTAGCCAATAAAATATTCTGGATGTTCATTAAAACTAGGGACAAAAAGAATATAGTAGTGAAAAAAAATGCCTGCCTGTCACTAATACTTTGGAGTCATCAACAGATCTTAATTTTTTTTAACCAAAAAATGATCTTCCTAAAAGCTTGCTTCTCTTTTTGCTTTCCTCTACCACCATCACCTCAAAGCAAGTGCCAAAATTTTGTTAATGATCCTAAGACTTTCACTCCTTTGTCTCTTCAGATTTTATTAAAGAGAAACAGGTTATGGGACAGCTAGCTAAGAATATAGAATTAACTATTGTGGCATTCTGTCTGAATCTCTAAATTTAAAATTTTATAATTAGAAAAAAAAAATGGAATATGACCTAGGTTCTCAGGCGGTCCTCTGTTATAATCTATAACGTTTATAAGTAAATGAGAGTGCTTTATTTAATGTATATGTGGGTACTTGGAAAGTATTCTCATAAGTAATTTAAATAGTCTTCCTGAAATCTGAGCAAAGCCTCCCAAAGTAATACATAGTTCCAAAACAATAGAGACCAAATAAAATGAAGCTTTTTATTCTCCAGGAAAATAAATTATGTCCTATCCTATAAATATTTTATTGTATTAACTTGATTTCCTGGGCAAATTAATAATATAGTTAAATTAACAAAGGAAATAGCTACTCCAACTCCAAATACTTAACTATAAGATAAAACCTCATTACTTCAGCCCAATTATCTTTTAGTGATTCTTAGTCATTTAAAGAATGACGTGGGCCGGCCAAGTGGCACGATGGTTAAGAACTGGCTTGGGACGCCAGAGGACCCCGGTTCGGATCCCACATATGAGGGCCAGTGACACTGCCCTCTATAGCTAAGATGCNGTCGTCTTATACGCCGGCAAATACGGTAGTAAAAATATTGTGAGACTATGATTTAAAATTTCCAATTTGTAATAGTATAAATATATAATTTTTTATTTGCTAAATTATAAAAGACCTCAGTGTGATACACAACTACCTGCTCTATAAACAAGTTCTACTCAATGCAGTTGGTCTGCAAACTGTGTATTACTGGTCTATTTTGAAATAAGCTTGCATAAGAATGCAATTCAATACCACTGCTTCCTTCATCAAGAAAATTTTGCTATGAAAAAATTTCAGATGAACTAAACAGTGTACTTATTAATGTAAATGGTTTACATTCTGGTATAAGCCCCTATCTCACAGCAGACTGGAAGCTAACATTTCATAGACTGGCATAGGTCCATAAATCATACTTTGAGTAGCACTGCTCCAAATCACCTCCTGGGTCTTGAATTCAAGTCTACTCAGCATTTCTTAACACTTTGTACATGTAATGTCAGAGTTTCTATGCCATTCCCATTCTGCAATTTATTAGAATGAATATCTATCTTCTTGTTTTCTAGATGTCATCTAGTCTCCTTATTTATACTACAGGATTTTAATCCTGGTCAGAAAGAAGGCTTTAACACCCAAGAACAGTAGCATACTGATCCAAAATTTTAATTAAGAGATTAAAAATTATAATTTTAAAGTAGATTATATAATAGCACTTCAGGAAGGTGAGATTTGGTACTATATTAGCTTTGAAAACTTTGTTTTACTTTGAAAGAGATATAAAAATCACCCACTGTTGAACACTAACCTAAATATTCCATCAGCTGTTCAGCGGTTATGATTTCCATCATCGGTGGAAGTTTCACCTGAAAAACAAAGTATTTTTTCCATAAAATCAAATGTTTTAGGTGATTAAAGTGTTCCTTCTGTCAGAAACGCAAGTGTGTATATGTATACATTAACATTTACATTATTAAAGTCTTTATAACAAATCTTTATAAAATATAACAAAGTCAATCCTATCACCATAAAATTTACAAAATAATATAAGGTCTCATAGAGACACTGAAAAATCTGTTTTCAAAGCCTAATACTCTGCCTTTCGCCACCCATCATGATTGTCATCAGGCACCTGCAACAGTGTTCTTCATGATAGAAATGCAGTTAAAGGGCAGGAAGAGGCACCAAAAATACTGTGACAGATCACCCACAGAGCAGTTTTACTGAAGACAGGCTTGACCACAACTCAATATCCTATTACTTCAGTCTTCATTGACATTTTTTATTGTTGAATGGCTAAAATGAATACAGTATTAAAGTATCAGTCACACACTGAATAATTCATACCACATGATTCTACCTGTAAAGTTTTGAAACAGACAAAATTAAGCTATATTATTTAGAGCTGCACATTTGGTGATAAAACTATAAAGAAAAAGTAAGGAAAGGGATACTATAAAAATCAGGATTATGGTTAGCCCTAGGGATAAGGATGTTGGAAAGGAGCATACAAGACACATCTGAAGTGCTGGCAATGCTCTGTTTCTTGACTTGCATGGTAGCTCCACTAATATTTGCTTTATAATAACTTGTTAAACTAGATATCTCTGTTTTGTGTTCTTTTCTGTATACTTGACAATAAAAATTTTAAAGTAGATACATACATTATAGTTTAAGTTTCTAAAGTTAATTCAGCTTTAACACATAAATTAATTTTTCAAATGAATTGTCAAATGAGTTACACAGATATTATAGCTAATGACTGTAAATATTTTAACTGACTTATTCAAAAGCATACTCTGGGGCCGGCCGAGTGGCGCGATGGTTAAGAACTGGCTTGGGACACCAGAGGGCCCCGGTTCGGATCCCACATATGAGGGCCAGTGACACTGGTCTGTTCCCCTTCCCCCAATCCCCAGCACTGTTNAAAGATTTTTATTGGGGAATTGGGGGAAGGGGAACAGACAAGTTGCTGCCCTTTTGTTCTTCAGTCTAGTTGTGGAGGATGTTGCTTCACCGGCCCAAGTTGGCACCATCACTGCACTCTTCCCGGGCGAGGCAGATCAGTCACCAGCTTCTGGACGGCTGCTCACAGTGGCTGCTGGCCGCTCATGCTGGCTGCTGGCTACATACGGTAGCCCATGGCAACTCACCTGCCATCACCGGCGACTCATGGCAGCCCAGCTCCAGGTTGAGCTGTTGTTCAGCATCTTAGCTATAGAGGGCAGTGTCACTGGCCCTCATATGTGGTATCCGAACCGGGGTCCTCTGGCGTCCCAAGCCAGCTCTTAACCAATGCACCACTCAGCCAGCCCTAAATTTACTCTTAAGAGTGCTGCTTTGTCTAGTCTAGTTTATCTAACTTTTATTATCTGAAATTGGTCAACAATACTATTTCAATCAATATTTCTTGAAAGTCTGTGTTTAGTAAAGGATTAAGAAAACATGAGGAGATGAATGGTTCTTTTAAAAAAACCAATAATCTGGTTGGGCAAAGAACATACAGGGAACAGAGAATAAGATAACGATAAAGTATAATATAGTGAAAATGTAATAAATGCCTTAACTACCAAATAATTTCGAAAAGAGATATTGATAAAGTCTGTAGTACTCAGAAATACATTTTGGAGAGGGTAGTATCTAAACTGGATTCAGAAAAATGGGCAGTACTTGGCAAGGCAGTGAAGGAAACAGCATTCTTTGAGGGAAAAAGAGTGATAGAAAAAGTACATATTAAGAAACATCATTTCATACAGAAAGCTTATAAGAAAGTTTGTATGTAAGATTTATATTGCAGAGTGGTGGGAAACATGGCTGGATGAGTAAACTCAATCAGATAATAATAAATCATAAGTAATATGGCTGCTTGTAAAAAATCATAAGGGAGCTTATGTTTTTAACTAGACATGTACAGGATGAAATTGATGCTTTCAAAAGATAACACTGGTATGTAGGCTAATTTGGAGGGGAAAGGAAATAATAGAGTTTGCAATAAATCATGTTGTGAAGTATCAGTATATAAAGAGGAGAAAGAATTTCAAAGAAAGAATCCATAGACTTTGCTACTAATGGGATATTCCAGATAAACAGAAATCAAAAAACAAAAACCTGAGAGCTTTGTTAGGCCAAAAAATGGAAGAGAAAGTTTGGCAGTAGTTAGGTTATCCCAGGTGAGCATTTGGAAAAGAGGAGACACGGTCAACCCTGGGCAATATTAAAATGCTCCAACCTTGACCAACCTATATATTTACATTAAAAAGATAAATGATCTCTTTTAAAGTCAGAGAACACCGCCATCCCAACAACCATTTTCCTTCCTATAATACTATGTTAGTCTAATCACCATATAAATTATTTTGGATGAGTAAAATCATAGTATAAATTCCAATTTGTGTGATACTTTTTTTACATTATCTTCCTACCATTTCTGCCACACTTCTTCCCCATTTGATTTTATTAGACCTCTTAGTACTTCCTAGGTATCCTAGCTTGTTCTGTTCCTTTCTTTATGCCAAAGCCCTACAACAAGCCTTGTCCATGTGTTGTCCTGCTCTACTACTCTAGTTAACAAAAATTTCCAAATTAAAATCCACTCGTCCTCTAACCTTTGCCAATCAAAATTCCCATTCCCTTGTGGTTCCTCAGCTTGGTGCTAGGAAAGCAATTAATGGTTTCTCTTATAGTCTTTCTACTAGTGTTTGCTTATTAACTCAAAAGCATCTCTAGTTCCTCTAGAGAACTGGGGTAATCTCAAGAGGAGAAAATTCAAATAGCTTAGAAAATTAAACAATTTGTCCTGGCAGGATTGACCCTGAATAAAGTTTACTTTTGGCAAGGCAAATTCTTCAAAAGCTCTTCTCACATCACTCTTGCTCACTGCTCCCCACCTCCCATTACGATTACATTACTTTCATGCTGCCTGCCCTGGTAGCTGAGTCCCTCACCAGGACTGCCAAACCTCTTTCACTACCCTAGATTTAGATACTTCTTCATCAGTTTTTCTTTTTCCCCTATTAAAATTTCATTATCTCACTTAGTCTAACTTTATTTATGTTTTCTGGTCCTAAATGTAAATTTACAGACAAGATCTGTACTGTCCAATACATTAGCCAGTAGCAACATGTGGCTATATAAATTTAAATTAAATTTGATATTCAGTTCCTCAGTCACATTAGCTGTATTTTAAGACCTCAAGAGCCACATTTGACTATTGGCTACCAAACTGGAGAGCACAGATATAGAACATTTCTATCATCACAAGAAGTTCCACTATACAGCGCTGATTTAGATCTTTCCTCTGAACTCTAGATTTTTATATCCAATTGTCCATTTGGATATCAATAAACATCTCAAAACCAAAATTCTCATATTCCTCCCTAATCATGTTCCTTCCATTTTTTTTCCTGTTTCAGCTGAAGTCAGATGATGTTAGTTCTTTGTTCCAATCCTCTAATGGCTTCCCAGCTCACTCCCAGCAAAAGTTAAAGGCCCTATATGATCTGACCCCACTACCTAATATCATCTTTTGCTACCTCCCCTTCGCCCACTCCTTGGCAGTCATACTGGCTATTCCTCAAGAGCACCAAACATATTTCAGCCTTCCCATGAAATATAACTTAGAAATCACAAAGTCTAAGAATCACTAAACTAGACTAAAAGAGGTATAAATAGAAATTCTATTTCTAGTTATCTAGGTATTCAAAGTAATCTACTCACATCTGTGAGGTTCCCTAGCCAGTAAATGGGATTAAATGATATTAATTACTGTATTTGTCGGCGTATAAGACGATTTTTTGGCCCTGAAAAATATGCCTCCAAGTGGGGGGTCGTCTTATACGCCAGGTACACTTCAGATAGACTGCCCA
>NW_017731626.1:1230178-1247388 GCF_001890085.2 Hipposideros armiger | reverse complement strand
CAACTGGACTGAAGAACAAAAGGACAGCAACTTGTCTGTTCCCCTTCCCCCAATTCCCCAGCACTGTTCCCATCCCCCCAATTCCCCAATAAAAAAAATAAAGAATGACGTGTATTTTAGAAAAGACTTAAGCGATATCAAAAAGGAAAACAAAAAGTCTTCTGTTTAAAGTGTTAATAAAATCTTAAACAGGAACGTAAAACACACCAAAAGATATATGCCAAGCCTTGGATACCTATGATTTTAATATTCTGAGCAGAGAAAGAAATGCAGGGGACCCAGAAATAACTAAGAAATAAGAAGTAGTTTATATAGGTAATGGTAAGTACAAAAATAACCAGCCAAAGAACATTATTAAATGTTTCATTAGAATACCAATTAATAAGTACTCAAGAAATACATAGTTTGAATTCTAACACCTCTTTAAAGTTAGAAAAATACTTAAGGAGATAAAAAATTAAGTTCCAGTCTCTGCTCTTCAGTAAAGTCAGGAAAAAAAATTAAATGTATTGAACTTCTATTAATTGCCATTCAATTTGCTTGTTACCCTTAATCCACAACAATCCTATGAAGCAGGCATTATTACCTTAATTCAAAGAATAAGGCATTAAAAAGTTAATTTGTCCCAAGTAGAAGAGCTGTGGTGTGAATTGAGATCTGACTCCTAAGCCAATTATCTTCTCCATTATACCAGTATTTACAGACTTTTAAAAAAACAGCAAAACCCTTTCTTTCAATGAAATCTTATGTAAAACATCATCTGAAATATATTTTAGATGAATAAGTGACAGAACTTTGTGACCAATGAAAAGTGGAGGATGATGGGGAAAGAATTATTGAAGTTGACTCTAAGGCTCAGGAGACTAAAAATCAAGATCCATGCAATCAATAAAAATAAGATGTTTGGCAGTGTAGAGGCCTGACCACTGCACTGTACTTCTGGTTTTTTTCCTTTTAAAGATTTTATTGGGGAATTGGGGGAGGGGAACAGCGCTGGGGTGTCAGGGGAAGGGGAGCAGACAAGTTGCAGTCCTTTTGTTCTTCAGTCTAGTTGTGGAGGACGTTGCATCACTGGCCCATGTTGGTACTATCATTGCATTCTTCCTGGGTGAGGCACATCAGTTGCCGGCTTCTGGACGGCCACTCACGGCGGCTCTTGGCAGCTCACACCGGCTGCCAGCTGGCTCACGCTGGCTGCCGGCCACACATGGTAGCTTAAGGCAGTCCACTGCAGCAGGGGCTGCAGCCTATGCTGTTGCCAGCAACTCACGGCAGCCAAGCTTGAGCTGTTGTCCACCATCTTAGCTGTAGAGGGCACATTGTCACTGGCCCTCATGTGGGATCTGAACTGGGGTACTGCTGCTCAGAACTGGTGTCCCAAGCCAGCTCTTAACCAACGTGCCACTCCACCGGCCCCACACTGTATTTCTGAAGCTGATGTTGAATAATATTGTATGTCAACTACAATTATATATACATATAGTCACGGGATGTGGAGTAGAGTGTGGGAATGGAGTCAATGGAATTGTAATAGATAAGTATGACATGGGGGGTGGGAGGGCAGTGGATGGGGGAGGGGGGTTGTTACTTTGTGAGAGGTGAAAAGGATAACTATTGCACTGTTCTGTACACCTGAAACTAATAATAAAATTAAATTTAAAAATTAAAAAAAAAAGATGTTTGGTAAGGGAAGGTAAGTTTGTAGAAGATGATATCTGCTTCAGAACTGTGAAGTTTAGTTTAACATTCAAACAGAAAGTTGAGTTGGAGCTCAGGAGGAGAGAACCACTTTTAATCTGTACATGAAATATCTGATTCCTGTGCTGCTATTTTTGCATTACTATGGTAAAATGGACCAACTAAATAATGCAATTTCTTCTTAGTTAAAATTTTACTAATTTTGAATATGCTGTAAATCATATATCATTCATGATATTTTTAGTTAAAATTGTAAAGAAATTTTCTTTTGAAAATATTAGCAGTGTTATTAATGGGAATTAAAAGGAAGAAACGTAACTTTTTCAAAATAAGGACTAAAAAATTAAGGATCCTTTCAGCATGCCTTTAATTCTGGCTACAGCAAATAAACTTATGTATTACAAACTATTATATCATGCTTTATATTCTAATTTGTTATATGTACTATTTATTATTAAGAATAATTACGGGGTGACCGGTTAGCTTGGTTGGTTTGAGCGTGGTGCTGATGGCACCAAGGTTGCCAGTTCAATCCCCGCATGGGCCATTGTGAGCTGTGCTCTCCTTAAAAGAGACAACTATGCCATTGTAGCATGAAAGCAATGTGTAACCAATGCCCATGGCTGTTCCCCAATAAAACCAAAAAAAAAAGAATAATTACTGTACTTAAAAATACTAAAATTCAGATTTTTAGTAAATCTAACTGACTTTCAATTTGCCAGCAGTATTTCAAAGGGAATTTTTATAAGAGACAACCTTCAACTTAGAAAGGCCAATTTGAAACACTTTCACCATCAATTTTTATCATAATTTAGACCTCATCCTCAGAGTAATACAAAGGCCTACTTAAAACTATTTAAAATCATCAGAAACCGCAGATAGAGTCACACATATTAGATTTTCAAGAATGTCCTATTTTATATGATATTCAAAGGGTATTAGAGTAATGAAGAATGTTGTTACAGTGAAATTTACCAGTAAAAAAGATTTACTAGTAAAAAAAGACATCTTCAGTTCAAAACACACTGGATTTATATTTAAGAAGGTCAGCAAGTTTACCCTGCTGAAAATGCCACCCCTTCCCTCAAAAAAAGCTGAAACTTTTATATTAATTTCTTGAAAGGTAGATGATAATAGGGTAAGACAAGAGACCAATTTAGAAGGCTACTGAAGTGGTCCAGGTGAGAGATGAAGGTGGCCTGAACTAGAGTAGTGGTAGTAGCAATAGTTACTAATTATTGAAAGTATCGTATTTAATAAACTCTGATGGAAAGGCAAGCTCATTCACTACAGAACCCAGGAAAGGCTCTGAAATTGGAAGTGTCAGATAAATCAGAGGACATGGGGTAAAGCATAGAGGACTAAAAACAGAAGGAGTCTGTATAAAGAGCAGCTGGTACCAGGTCCCCAGGTTTTATTCTAAGTAATCATAAAGTCTATTTCTGCTTCTCTGACTTATCACTGGCTCTTTCACCTTGCTTTGTTTTAGACCAATTGTCCACAGGTATCTTGAATTTTAACTTCCCAACCAAATATCCCAAGTAAGAGTTCAGGTTCTGGAGTGGATGATAACCTTCCTTGGGCAAATTATTTAAACTTGATTCACCTCAATTTTCTATATATGTAAAATAGGAACAATATCTACATAAGGACTTCATGATGTGGTTGAGGAAATTAAAAGAGAAAATGCATACAATGCATGTAAAATACTTAGTATAGTACCTAGACATAAAAATAATTGAGTACTTACCATTATTATTCAAAGCTCTGTGATTGCTGGTACCACCTGTGCTCAAATGTCCTTCACCCAGAACTAAACATAGACAAGGTTGGATAGGGAATGGGAAGGTTTTTCCAAGGAAGGACTACTCCATAGCATGGTGAGAGGAGAAAATGAACACACTGCTAATAAGACAATCACCCCACTGTCAGTATTGATACTATCGCAGCCCTCATCCACTTTATCTCACCAATCTAGAGATACTTACTATACCAATCCTAATTCTTAGGAGAGACTAGACATGAAAGCCTCTGAAGCTTTACTTGCATCTATTGTGTAAACAAAACTCCATCACAGTGTGAAGTTTTTAATCTCTTTTTACAGGTTCTATATTTAAAAACAGGGTGGGCAGAGGCTAAATGGAATCTTTGGCTTACCATCTGTTTTTTCCATTTTTTTGCAAGAAATAAAAACCCTTGTAAAACCTCAAAAGAGCTTTCTGTCTACTTTAGGAAAAGGGGACTATGAGAAAATTTGTGTGATTGCAATGTTCCTACAAGTCAGGAAGTGAAAAAACAAACAAACAAACAAAATCGAATCAGAAGCAAGAAGAGGTATCTGAAAAGTGTACACAAAAGAAAAGTCATCGAGGAGGGAGGGAGCATTAGAGCAAAAATTCATTGCTGACAAGAGGCTCACCCTCATAGTGTCTCACAATATTTTTGACAGATAAAAATGAAAGATTAAAGAAAAACTACAAAAATCACCAAATATAAAGTAAAGAACCAAATCGGAAATTCATTCCAAGACATAAATTCACCTGATGTTAAACAGATTTAGAAATTTGAGCTTGCATTAAATTTAATGAGTAGTTTTCCTTTTTTCTTGATTTGTTGGATTATCACAGCTCAACTATTTTACAAATTATGATCAACTACCTACTCCATCAGTCCAAAACCAACACTTTTAATTAAAACTCCAACATTTCCAACTCAGTACTTACATTTGATAATTTTTATTTTATTTATTTATTTTTTAAAGATTTTTATTGGGGAATTGGGGGGATGGGAACAGTGCTGGGGAATTGGGGGAAGGGGAACAGACAAGTTGTTGTCGTTTTGTTCTTCAGTCTAGTTGTGGAGGACGTTGCTTCACTGGCCCAAGTTGGCACCATCATTGCGCTCTTCCCGGGTGAGGCAGATCAGTCGCCGGCTTCTGGATGGCCGCTCACGGCGGCTGCTGGCCGCTCACGCTGGCTGCTGGCTACACACGGTAGCCCATGGCAACCCACTGCAGCAGGGGCTGCAGCCTACACCGTCGCCGGCGACTCACAGCAGCCCAGCTCCAGGTTGAGCTGTTGTTCAGCATCTTAGCCGTGGAGGGCAGTGTCACTGGCCCTCATATGTGGGATCCAAACCGGGGCCCTCTGGCATCCCAAGCCAGTTCTTAACCATTGCGCCACTCGGCTGGCCCTACATTTGATAATTTTAACTGTCATCTCTCATGCAGAACCATGCCATTTACTTCCTTTGAATCATTCAAATCCTCCCAATATGTTCAGTTTATTGGTTTTCTCATTACTTCATCCCCCCAAAGAGATGATCAACTGTTCCACTTTCAACCACTGACTTTCCATGAATCAACCCTTGAAAAGCCCAATCCCTGATAACCCTAACTAGCCATTCTTCCTGTCTCTATTTCCAGGTATAAGAGAACTACTGGTGTGGAAGGGGTGGGGGAAAGCAAAATTGATATACTAAGTTTTTAAAGAATACCCTAACTTTTCCATTGCTACTTATTACCTTTCTACCTATTACCTCAAATTCCTAGGCATAATGTCCAATGAGATTAGAATTTTAAAAAAATACAATGTACTTTTCTCACAAAACCAACCCCTCAATGCTTTATAACCTCTTTACCTCTTAATTACTGACAAGTTTGATAGTTATTACTGATGAGGTCAACTGTTACACTGTCAAAATGGAAAATGAGGCCTCCATTTCCGTCTGCCTCTCTATCTTAACATAGCCTTGTCTCTGTATGTCTCTGCCTTGTTCCATTCCTTTCATTACTTCAGAAAATGAGGTGGTTGTTCCTTTCCTCTGAAGAGAACGTTACCAACTAGTCTGAGTCCATATTATCCTGACTTTTCAGCTACCTCGTCCTCACATCAGTCCTTTTTGGCAAAATCTTTCCAACGCTACCAGCTCCTTGATGTTTTTGCTTTTGACAATAACTAACCACTTTTTTTCCCCTAAGCACTTTTTTATTAGTCTCTCTCCCAGACTATCATGACATTCTCCTAATTCTAGTTCTTATTCTCATCTCAAATTGTGCCTATACTTGTTTCTTTTATACTCTCTTTTGTGCCTATACTTGTTTCTTTTATACCCTCTCCCCCTTAACATCTAGCATTCCCCTCTCCCCACTAAGTTTAATCTTTATTCCTGTTTTCTCTCTGTCTGCTAGAGAATGGGGTGGAAGAGGGAGTGGGGAAATTGAGTGAGGACAGGAAAGATGCTTTTGTTGGCAATTTGTAGTTCCTTATATAAACTGGGGTGGAAAAAGTTAACAACTATTGCTCACCACTCTCTATAAAGAATTCATTTATTCTTATAGCTACGATACTTACATCTATGTAATATTTCCCCAATTCAAATTTTCTCCATAATTTTGACTTCTTTCCTGAGAATCAGTCCATGCTTCTAGAGGCATAATGAACATTTATATTTTTACATCCCACTATCAGGCATTTCCAACCTGACACAACCAAACTTTGTCATAAACTTTCCCATCTCTACCTTTTGAATGACCCAGATAATCTCCATTGCACAGTTTAGAAAAAGTGGTATCACTTCCTTCATTTCCTATATCCAGGTAGTGATCAGTTCATCATTTAGGCTGTGACATCAAAGAGAAAAGGCAAAGAACTCCCCATCCTCATCAATTCTTATTACATTCACTACAATCTTATCTCCAGTCTAATCTCAAGTAAGAAGACCTCTTTCATCATGTCATTCCTCTGTCCAGTAATTTATAATAGCTCTGAAATCTGACAATTACCTTCATAGCCTATTTACTATTTTTCTCTACTATACATTTCTCAAACTCTTTGCTCTCTGGACCCTTACAGTCCTAAAAAACTATTGAGGACCCCAAAAAGCTTTTGCCTGTACGGATTACATCTATCAATATTTACTGTACTAAAAATGAAAACTGAGAAAAATTTTACAGATAAGAATACACAAGCACACATTCCATTAACTGTCAAAGCAATGATGTCATCACACATCATGCAGCCTGGAAAATTCCACTGACACTTGTGAGAGAATGAGAGTGAAAAATACAAATAACATCTTAGTATTATGAAAACAGTTTTGACCTCTAGAAACCCTGGCTCACTTTAAGAACACTATTCTATCTGACCTTGATTCTCTTAATCCATCTCCCTATCAATCACTGATGACCACTGATGAGTAACTTTTGTGTGCAGTAACAGCATGAAAGAAGGCTAAGAACCACAAATTTTAAAATAATCTCCAAATTCATTAGCAGCCTGCTCATTCACAGTCTAACCTCACCTATCAATTTTATTTCCTACTATTGCCATTTCCTTTCCCTCCTCCCCTGTACTCCAACCAAGGCTGGAGTCCTCAAACAGAACAAACCTTTTCTTGCTTCAGCGTCTGTGAATACAATATTCCCTCTGCCGGGAAGGTCTTCTCTCATCCTTCAGACCCACTTCATAGATTACCAATTCTTTGAAGCTTTCTCTTGACACATCCCATCCCCAATTACCTTTTTTTTTGCAATTCCATAGCACATTCAGAACTTCTCACATTGCACCGTAATTATCGTGTCTCCCCACTAATAGCGAGCTACATGAGGACAGACTTGCATCTTGCTCGTCTTTGTATTTCTGGTACCTCGCACATAGTGGGAACCCAAACATTTGATCATTCACATGAAGCCATATCTTTCAGAGTTGGTTCAATGCTTATCTATCCCCAAGTATTCTAGCCCACAGTATTTGCTCCTTCCTCTGAACTTCTGCAGTACTATATAGAAACTAAGAAGAAAAAAAAGCCTAACAGAAACTGTTATAACCTTCCTACAAAGACTGGGAACATTGGCCCATAGGATCAAGTCTAATTCCCTAGTCTGACATTCAATGGCCTTCTTCAAGTGGCTCTTCACCTTTTCAATTTTATTTTCTATTATTCTCCAATATGAAATTATCACTCCTGTCATCCAATACACACTATTCATTCTATTTTTTTTTCCCTCTCTTGTTTATACCCTTCTCTCTCCCAGGAATCCCATTTCTTTGTTATTCTAAATTCTACTTTTCCTTAAAAGCTTAGTTCAAGACCCAAAAATTCCACGAAGCTCTCTGGGACTATGCCAGGCCAAAGAAAAATTTCTCCTTTTGGGATATCTAATGCATTTCAATCTGTTTCCTATATTTATAGGAACCTAGTAACCTATTATTTATAGTGTACTGTCTTGCATTGTTCTTTAATAATTTCAAGTAAGTCAATGCTGCAACCCCAAATAACTTGACAGCTCTTTAAGAGTAAGCACAGTCTTCATTCAAAATATTTTAGTGCCAGTATGTACCAGGTACTGGTAGGTTTTCTAACCTTATTTCTTTTGTATCAACCCTTCCTAGTAACAGGAAGACTAAGGCATGTAATAAATACGATTCCCTTTGCTTGACTTTCTTCCTAACTGGTCAGAATAATCCAGGCTATTTTTTTCTAGGGAACATTCTATCTATAGACATATAATTACCAATTTGAAAATAAAATGTTATACATCTCAGCACCCTAAAAATGCAAGCTTAAATAAGACACTCCATTTATAGGTAACTAACTCACTTTGAGTCCTCAATATTCTTACTTTTGAAGGTCCCTTCCCTTTTATGCTCCTTTACCTTGAATATATCTTTCTTATTTTAGTTGATACAGTTTTAGCTCCCCTGACACATCCTGATGCATGGTTACTGGTAATAAAGCCAAACTATTTAAGAAGAGCCAAAGAAATGAGGCAAGTAAAAATCATGCATAAATTTATAACATCATCTTTGAAAACCAAGAAGTTATGGTAATTGGGTCTCAGACCAAAGCTTTTCCTTAAATGGTATTTGTCTAAGGGGCCACATCTTCCCTTTCACCATTTCCTTAAGTATCCACACCCAAAGAGAGCAAGCATTAGTTGGAAAATAGACTAAACATAACCATCAGAACTTGCTCCCTGATATCATAGATGATAACTTCTGAAAATAATTTTCCCCTATTATTCACTCTTTTGCATATGTGATAAAGTCAGTAAGAAGGAATAACATAGAAAGATATAGTTTAAAAATAATGATAAAGGTTAGGATGCTCTAAGTCCTAGTTTATTGTAAGTACATCAGCCACAACTGAAAGTTAAACTCTCATTTAAACAATACATGAGACCTGAGATTGCCAGCAATTCTTTCTGATATACGTATAATACGCTTTCAACATGGTAGTCCTAGAATGAATTTCATGTAAGAAGAAGAGGGGACTAATGAGGAAAGAAAGGAGCAAGTCATCAGCTAATATACAGCAGCTCGCCCACCCTTTTCTCCCCCTCCCCAAAAGCTGTAGGAAATAAAAAGCTGCAGAATGTACCTTCCATGCCAGAAGCAAAACATTGAGGATGGCCAGTAATGGGCAGGGTCCATTCTCATTCTGGGTAATGATGGGTGTGTTCTCTTCTTTCCACTGAATCCACTTGATGTGATAGACAGATTGTCCCGGGAAGCGTTCCTTGGAGGCCGCCAGCACCTGAGCTGCCTCCCCCTCCTCTTCTTCCTCCTCCCCCCTGCACAGAGGCACAACCCCGGGCAACACCGCCGCGCCGCCCTCCTCCTCCTCGGGGACCCTGCTCTCAGCTCCTTCTTCACTATTGAACTCGGAGCTACTGGGGAAAGAATGCAGGTTAGAGAACGACTCCAGAGAGTCCAGGCTCGGCGATTCCCCAGGAGGACTCGGGTCGCTGCAACTGCTGCTGAGGCCGCCGGCGCTGCTGGGCTCCGGGGAGCCCGCGGCTGCCAACTCTGGCCGGCAAGTGCCGGCGGGATCCGAGCGGGCGCCCGAGTCTCCGGCCGGACCCAACCCATGGCTCGCTCCAGCCTCGGCTGTCTCCGGGGAGGCGGTCACCTTGTGCTGCCCTCTCAGAGGCACCTTCTGGGCAGCAGGACTCTCCAAATCGCTCTCCTGCAAGTCCAAGCCCGTGGGGGAGCTGCATGGTTCAGGAACCTGAGAGCTGGCGGGGGAAACCGAGTCCAGGAGGCTCCTCCCGGGGGCCGCCGCCCCCTGACCGTTCCCGCCGCTGCTCTCTACCGCCCATACTTCAGGACCATCCCCAGCGGCGAGCCTTGTCTCCTGTCGCCTTTCCTGCGGAGAACCTGTTCCTGGCACTGGCCCGGTGGCCACCCCGTGTTCTAGCGGCTGCAGGCTCCCAGGGCCGCTCTCCATACCCAGCCGCCCGCCCCTCGCTCTAAAGAGACCGCGGCGGGTTCTCCTCGGCCAGCGCCTCCGACGCCATGACAGCGGTACTGGTAGCTACAGCGCCCTTGCGCGGCCTCGGCCAGGCACGTCACGGGGGAGGGCACCGGGAGCGCGCAAGCGCGCCGCCGCGCGGTCGGCAAACTCTGGGCGAGTCGACGGTGCCTGCGCGCCTCCGGGTGACGGCGAACTGCGCGGCGGCCGCCCACGTGGCCCCTCTCACGCGCGCTCTTGCCGGTCGGTCTGAGCGCGCGCTCGGAAGGCGGGGCTTGGTGGGCGTGGCTGGGGCGTGGCCAGGAGGAAAACATCCTTTCACTATATGTGGCCGGAAGTTGAACTGTGAGGCATCCCTACCACATGCGGCTATTTGCGAGACAAGGCGAGCGGCGCACAGCTTCGTTGTGACCTTTCAGAGCTGCGTCTTGTGTGGCCCAGTTTTGGGCTCATGAATGGGAAAAAGCTCGTCTTGAAGGGTTCAGGAGGTTTGTTTCCCCAGCTTGTAATGTGGAAAGTTGAAGGAGTTTCTTACAAGGTGCAGATTTTAAAGGCTGGGATCTATTTGAGGTGTTTGGGTTACTACACTGCACCAAGTCCAGCCTCCTTCGGGTTTGGCTGAGAAACACAGTGTTCCCCACCAGCTACTGGTGAAAACGCCTACAGGAGGCGTCAGTACGGTTGTGGATATTGGCCTGCGCAGAAAAAAAAAAAGATGTGGGTAATTTGGGCCAATAATAATAAATTAGATTGTGCTTGAATTAGCCAAGTCTGCGGTTTTGTTAACTTGGCCTCACTTTGCATAGAGTAGGAAGAGCCTGTTCCTGAAAAAGTTACTTTTCTAATTAGAACTTAAGGCCATGCGATTTTCAGAAAGGACAAACTAGGTTGGAAATTTTGTTGGTGACAAAATGGATTTGGGTCCTATTCTGACCTGTTCCAGACAAGGGCTTTATTATTATTATTATTATTTTTTAAATCTTTCGACATTTTCTAGGCTCTGGGGATACAAAAAATTGACAAGACAGGTGTTCCTTCATAGTCAGACATGCAAATACCCGATACCTAATAGAATGTAATCTTTTGCATGGGGTTTACTGCCTAGTGGTTTTTTTCTTATTGCTACATTTTTAATACTTGATTGAGAAGTACTGTTTCTTGAGAATGCAGAAGATGGAGCTCCTTCTACTTTTTTACATTGACAACAATCTTGTATTTATCCAACTCTTGGAAAAAAGGAAAATTAGAAAAGATAATGGAAAGCTTCTAAAGAATGTTGAATTAAGGAGTTTTGGTCTCCATGTCAATCCGTAAACAATAAATAGTATTGTTCAAATTAGAATTTTTCCCTGAAAAAGAGTTGCAGTGTTAACAGATTAAGATATATGCTGCTAGACTAAGCACTTTACAGTATTTCAGACCATTAAGTGCAAATGAGAATATTACAGATTTCAGGATATTCAGAATTTAGCATGGTACCTTCATTGTAAAAAGGAGGTTTGCAAAGGTGTGTAATACGAATAAATTAAATGAACAAATTATTTCCAGGCCAGAAACCATAGTAGAATTAAAAGCCATGAAACACGTCTCAAATAATGGCTTTTCATGTTTTTCACTGTTTTTCAAAAACCCTACTTAGATAAACCTGTACTTGCTCTGGTAATTTTTATTGGTATGTGTTTCAAATGCTCACGTGCATAATTTAATAATATATTTATAACAGAAAGAAACAGAACCAGTTTTTCTTATCATATGTTGTCAGCAATTACACCAATTAAGCCAAGATGAATATGTATGTATTTATTTAAGTTTGTTAAAATGTACATAGTTATTTTTCTAAGGAAGGTGGGAAGTGGCATCTAGGGAGAAATGCCAGAAGATAATAAACTAAAAGTGTCTCCCTCTTATTTTGTTTATATGTATCTTTAATTAAATGTGAGGTTAAAATATGCCATTTTAAAATAAAATGGTTACTTTCCAAAATTTAAAAATTATTTTTCAAAGTTACAGATGTAATCATCTTTTTTTTTTTTTTAAAGATTTTTATTGGGGAATTGGGGGGATGGGAACAGTGCTGGGGAATTGGGGGAAGGGGAACAGACTAGTTGCTGTCGTTTTGTTCTTCAATCTAGTTGTGGAGGATGTTGCTTCACTGGCCCAAGTTGGCACCATCATTGCGCTCTTCTCTGGTGAGGCAGATCAGTCGCCGGCTTCTGGATGGCCGCTCACTGTGGCTGCTGGCCGCTCACGCTGGCTGCTGGCCGCTCACGCTGGCTGCTGGCTACATACGGTAGCCCATGGCAACCCACTGCCACAGGGGCTGCAGCCTAGCCATCGCCGGCGACTCACAGCAGCCCAGCTCCAGGTTGAGCTGTTGTTCAGCATCTTAGCTGTAGAGGGCAGTGTCACTGGCCCTCATATGTGGGATCCGAACCGGGGCCCTCTGGCATCCCAAGCGAGTTCTTAACCATCGCGCCACTCGGCCGGCCCCAGATGTAATCATCTTAAAAATCAAATAGTTTGTATAAAAACAAAGCAGCTCTCTGCACTATCCCTTCACAATTTTTTTTAACCTGTTGAATTAAAAAGCATTGTTTAAATTAAATTTATTGGGATAACATTGGTTAGTAACATCATATAATTTTCCTTCACAGTCTTGAGTCATGTTCTTTAGAAGAATCCTATTCAACTTCTAGATATACTTTAGCTCCCCATATTTCTGAGTAACATGACTACACTCTGATTTTTTTCAATTAAAAAATTGTAGATATTGTTTATTGATTTAGTCCCATGAAAGATGAAGATTTAGTTCTTTTATCTCACACCATCCTCTTCTTGCTCCAACCTCCCAATTATTTCAAAATTTTTAATTAAATAAGGTGCTCAAAACTTACGGCATTAGAGTTATATAAATATTATTCACAGTAAGTCAGATATTTTACTGTGACAGTGATTATATTTCTTTTCTTGTTAAAGTTTTTGTTTTTCTCTGTAATTAACAATTACCTCATCATTTTATTTGCTTAACTCTTCATCTACCACTAACTCAGCCACAAACTTACCAGCGTGGTCAACCATAAGATTACCTCTCAGATCCATTTTAAGCCATTTTAATCTTGGGTACATCCCTCCTGGAACACTCACTTCTCTTGCTCTTGTCTGGACTTGTTGTTTTATAGAGCTGCTGCACTGCTGCCATCCAAGGATTTCTTTTTGCTATTGTCTTAATTCCTTCCTTCTGTCTTCTATGTCGATTCTTTTCTTTTTTGGAATTTCTGTCTTCCTCGTTTTTTAATTCCGTGGAACATATTCTTAGCTTCCTGAGAAACAGTGTCTAGGATGATTTCTGTAGATTGTGTATGTCTAAAGAAAGATAGGTCTTTATCCTACCTTTACAGTTTATAGCTTGGCTGGATACAAAAATCAACGGTGGAAGTACTTTTTCATCATTTTAAAGTCATTGATCGATTATCTTCAAGCTTCCCGGTGTTTGTAGTTGGATACTATTAGACTCCAAAACATTTGTATGTAACCTGTTTCTTCTCTCTGAAGTTTATTTGATTTTCTCTTTCTTCTTGGTGTTCTGACATTTCAGTATTTGATATATCTTTGGGTGTGTCTTGCTTTATTCATTGGGCTGGTTACTTGGTGATCACATTCAATGTAGAAACTTATTTCCTTCAGTTCTGGGAAATTATCTTTTTTCATTTATTTTATAATTCTTTCCTCTAATTTTATTTATCTTTTTGTTCTCCTTTCTAAGAGATTTCCCCAACTTTATCTTTCAGTTCTTTTTAATGTATTGTTTATTGATGCTATTGTATAGTTAACTTCCAAGAGTTTGTTCTAGTTCCTTTTTATTGTTAAATGGCATTCTGACCTTTCATCTTTAGAATATTGATCATAATTTTTAGTGTATCCTTTTTATTTTTCAAAGGATATCTGAACCATATTACTATAAAAAAGTATACTTAGTCAGTATGGAGTTATTGCTTAGTGCCAGAGAATGAGATATAGGGTGTTTAAATGTAAAACATTGGTTTTACTCTTTGGGAGGGCAAAGTCTGTTTGGGGAACTAAGACATACACACCTGAAATAATCATTGAGACTATGTCAGTTAATAATTAATACTAAATGAATGGTACAAACAATAACTTACAAAGATTTAGGTGAAGAAAAATTTTTAGTGTGAGATAATCAAAGAGGAAGTAAGCTACATTCTCCTAATTAAAATCACAAGCTGATTATTACCTCAGGTTTAAAAAATCTCCCCCACCCCCTCCAAAATATATATCTAACTCTCACAATTATTATTCTTTTAAAATTCTCTGTTTTTCTTAGTTGGATCATAGCTTTTCTAGTACCATGACAGAAAAGTTGGTGCTGTCTTTGACGTTTACCCTAATTTATTTGCTATTATCTATCAAGTCTTGTTGATATTATACACCCCTTTCCTACTTCATTTGTCTGTAGCCACCCCCTAGATAAGTCCTTACCACCTTACTACCAGAGTATAGCAGCATTCTAATTATTGCCTAGACTATGGTTTTCTCTTCCTCAGCTTATCCTGCATAAACCTATAAGAGCTGTCATCAAACATCTTGCTTTTATTTTATTGATGGGTCTACTAAAAGTAATTGGATGGTTCTTTATTGTTAGTTGAATCAAAACTGACTCTGAGCAGAGGATATGAGGTGTATACTCCTCTTAGCTATCTACTCAAGATGTGGTGTAAAAACTCTGAGTTAAAATCAAGGGTTCCTATGTAACTCAAATTGCCCTGGCTCTGGCCCTCAGCTGTGTATGCAGAAACTCCAGCCTCCTGCAAAGTACAATCCCTATTTAATTATTTCTGAGAGCCCCCATGAGGAGTCCCACACCTGTTCAGAAACAAATTCAATCCTATGATATTCTACCAGGTGCTGCTTCTACTCCATGCTGCTTTACCAGATGCTAGTCTGCCCTGGTGGTGTTCAAGATATGTTATGGAGAATGGAAGGCAATGACCTTCTTTTCCCTTTTAATATGCTACAGTATTTGTGAAACAGTTCTCTCCATTTTACTTATGCAATCCTTTTCAAAAGTGGGACCTGAGTATGGGCCCAGATAGGCTGCAACGGGAATGAATTCAAGGAACATATTGTATCACCTTCAACTCAGAATCCCTACTACCCTGGTCTTACACCAAATTTCAAAGTTTTGTTATTGGATAAAGTGCATCATGCCTTAAGACTTCTTTCCTTAGGACTTCTGTCTTCAAACATGCTTCTCCCCTGCCAACCCACCAATTTGACAGACACCTCTCAACTCTAGTACAGTTCTCAAAGTGTGGGTTTTAGATTAGCAGTATTAGTATCACCTGGGAACTTGCAAAAAATGAAAATTCTCTAGTCCCACTGCAGATTCTACAGAGTCAGAAACACTGGGTGTAGAGTCCAGTATCCCAGAGGTCTGTGTTTTAACAAGACCTCTAGGTGATTCTGATATGTGATAAAGTTTGAGAATTACTATTCTAACATTAGGAAAAGCCTCCCCTCTCTACATCCAGGGCAAATAAATCTTAGCAAGAGTAAAAGGCTTCTAAATCCACCTTCTATAGCCAATGCTGTTTTTCATTACTCTCCCAGGACTCCACAATGTTCCGAAATTAGTCTTCTTGCCATTTTTTCTATATATTCTCTCTTGAGGGTGTGTGTGTGTGTGTGTGTGTGTGTGTGTGTGTGTGTGTGTGTGTGTATCCACCTTCAAAGTCATGTCTAAAACTATATTTTATCACCCTGATCTCAAAATGCTTTCTTATTCTTATCTTCTCCACATTTTTCCTTGTTAATATCAGTCTCTGTCACCCAGGCTTTAAATATTCAGTTTTGTTTTAGTTTCTTCACTGCCAACAAGCCTTATTTATTAATTTAAAATGTTTAACATAAATAATTTTGATTTCTTAATACAAAACCAAAACACACTCATTTTAGAAAAATTAGAACATATAGGTAAGCAAAAAGAAGAAAAAAAACCAACTACCCTTTATCTACGATGTGGAATGAAGTATTAGAGATAACACTAGTGATACTTTACCTATATTCTTCCGAAACTTTTCTAGGCATCTGAACACATACATACTTTTGTAAACAAAAATTGGACCATTCTGAACACATTTTTAAGTTATCAATATGTTGTGAACATCCTTACGCATTAATGTATATGCATCTGTAACATTCCTAGTGAATTAATAATATTCCGTTACGTGACTGAACCACTTCCTGCTTCTTGGACATTTAGATTGTTTCCATTGTTTATTATGAATTTCACTGCAATTAATGTTCTTGTAACTGAATCTTTACATAGTACTTACAATGATATTCCTCAGATAAATTTCCAAATTTCAAGTCAAATCAGGAATTGACTCTTCCTGCAATGTTTTACCCAAGTATTGCTTTCCATTCTCTCTGCTGCTGTCCTAGGTCAGTGAGTGTTGGAGTAAACCTGCTACATGATTTCTCTACTGTTTCTTTTCCTTCGAGTACATTGTATGTACCACCAGATTAAAGATTGCTTTCTTTATTTCCATCTACTGCTGAAAAACCTTTAAAGGTACTTCCTTAATCACTAAACGTTAGGAGTTGGCCTGGTATTCAAAGCTTTTCTTAATTTGTCCTCATTCTATTTAACCAGCCTTATCAACTATAATACTAAAAAGTAATAATAACCCTTTTTCTATAAGATTTGCTTTGCTCATTCACTGAACTAATTATACCCATCCAAATCATTGGCTCATTTTGTTTTCCTAATTTAAAATGCCCTTCCTCTTCCCTTAATCCCAGATTAGCTTTCAGTCTATTCAGATCCTCTGTAACTTCCATCTCCGAACTCCTGTTTTCACTACACCATTTAAAATATAATTATTGAATTTATTCAGGTTTAAGGTTTACTTTATGAATATTTAAAATTTTCTAGATTAAAAATTAAACTTTTTTTGAACATTTAATGCTGTTTTCTTCAAAAGCTAGCGATTGAGGGTATCTTTTTTTTCTTTTAATTATTTTTTATTATGAAATACACATTTTTTAGAATTAGTTTCAGCTCTACAACACAGTGCAATAGTTATACTTTTTACCCCTCGAAGTGACAACCCCCCCAATCCGCCACCCCACTTCCCCCCAATATCATACATATCTATTACAATTCCCTTGTCTCCACTCCCACACTATACTCCATGTCCCATTACTCTCTCTCTCTCTCTCTCTCTCTCTCTCTCTCT
>NW_017731626.1:1210441-1230172 GCF_001890085.2 Hipposideros armiger | reverse complement strand
AAATATATATTCACTTATAGTTGACATTACAATATTATACAACATCAGCTTCAGGTGTACAGTGCAGTGATCAAGCCTCTTCCCCATCCATGATGCGGTCTCCCTAGCAAGACATGTGACCACCTGACACCCCACAAAATATTCATAACACCATCAGTTACATTCCTCGAACTGTCTTCCATGTCCCTGTGGCAACACTGCAGCTACATATTTATGCTGTCCAACCCCTTCCCCATCTCCCCCATCCCCACTCCCTCCGAACCAACAGCCATCAGTTGCTGGGGATATCTTTGAATCAAGGCATTATATCCTCTTCTCTATTATTTTTATATGTTTACATTGACTTTCCAAAAGAACCTGATCTTTTGTTCATTCTACCCCTCATCGTGTTTATTTAGAACAGTGGTTGTTAAACTTCAGTGTGATTAACTCTCACGTGGGAAGCCTATTAAAATGCATGTTTCTGGGCTCCATCCCCAGGAATTCTAATTCAGCAAAATCGGAGAAAAGCTCAGGAATCTGCAGTTTTGACAAGCATCCTAAGTGACTCTGATGCAGGTATTCCACTGGCCATACACTGAGAAACACCCATCTAGAACAATATCAGAAAATAATCACTTGCATTGTTGAGAAGTAAAGTATAGTTGGTAATTGTTAATAAGCATATAGTGAGAATTATGACTCATTTGACTTATAATTAGAATAATGAACCCTGTAATTATTTATTGAATATTTACAATGTGGTGCTTTGGGGCACAGAAGAGAATATTAAGCATGGTCACACAGAAGGGGCCTAATATAGTAGAAAGTGTGATGAATAGAGACCACAAGACCTGGGACCAGAGCCTGGTCTTGTCATTCACTAATTTTACAAGCTTGGGTAGGTCAATTTACTTTTCTTAACTTCAGTTTTCACCGTTTGTAAAAAGAAAAAAAAAGGAAAGGAAAAATGTTAATGTGAATGATTTTGCATTGTGGTTTCATGAATGAAATGGGAACATATAACAAAGCTCTTCAAATATACTGGGGGTGCCAGAAAAATGTATACATATGAATTTTTATTCATCTTTTGTTATTGGTATATATTGAGTATAACAATTTTAATATAGTTTTTTTCTTGCTTAAAGTATGTATACATTTTTTTGGCACATTCTGTATTATTATTGTTACAGCCCTCAAATTGGTTACAGTATGGTTAGGAAAACAAGACATAAGCATCTACAAGTGAAATAAAAATGACACCTGAGGTAGCTCATAAGGGCTACTATGAAGTGCTTCCCAGAAAGATGAGAATAAAATTATCAAATCAATATAAAATGAATCAGATTAGCAATTTGTTAATATTCCTTTAGAAGACAGGGTTCATTCCAAGTCCAAAAGAAGCAAAAGTAAGACCTGGAAATTGAATCAAAGTCTGAATAAATATTAAAAAGTTGTGGCTTAATCAAGTAAATTATTCCTGAAGAAAGCGAATAATAACAAAAAGGGAAGTGGTGGTCTTCATGGGATCTAGAAAAGATCTCAAAACAAAAGGGCTTCTCCCAGGGTGCTTCGATCACCATCTGGAGTGGAGGTTACCTGAACAGGTGGATGGCCTGGTACTTGCCTGGTCCCTTGATAGATTTTTGATGGAGTGGCTTACTAGAGTGGCACAGTCTTGAGAGAGTGACATAGAAAGTTGGATAGTTGGATGAACTAACCAGTTAAATCATTCAATTAATTTATTTTGTACTGATACCTTGCTCACTAAGCCACTTTCAATTATGACTGAGCTTCTCAAATAATGAAGACAAAAAACAGAACACATTGACTTGCTAATGTGAATATCTAACTTGTAAAAAAGTCCCTTGACAGTTTAGCTCCTATGAATTAGTCCTTGTCAGCCGATCAACTCAGATTGCACTGAGAAAAATAAAGCTTCTAGACCTTCGAAGTGAAGAAATAGATTCTGGACGATGCGATGATAATAAGGATAGAGACTACAAGATTCAGAGTTAAACAAACTTGGATTAGAAGCCTGGTCTGCCTTTGTTTCCTCATTTGTAAAAGGGACATGTCTACTTCAGAGCTTTGTTGCAAAGAGTAAATGGGATCATGTATGTAAAGTGCTATCATGGTGCCTGGCATTATGTCAGCAATATTGTCTTGGCAGTCTGGAAATCCCAAAATTGAGAGCAGAACAAATATTTGTGGCATAAATGATCACTATAAGGTGTTTTTGGTTGCCCTCTGTTTGCCTCAAAGCCTCTCTATCTCTGCCCTCTGTAAAATCAGGATAATAATGTGAAAGTTCCCATAAAGTAACACATGATTAATTGCAGATGAAGGATATAAATAACAGGTATTTTGGAATTTTGAAAATGTGATTGAGATTCATGGGGCTCCAGGGGCCTAGGAAAACACTCCAGTATTATTTGAACTTGGTCTACTTCTTAAAATGGGTCACAAGCTCAAATACCTGCAGGGATAATGTAGAGTGGGGTGACATTAGATTAGCTCCATCCAAGGAAGGCAGCCTCTACTCAGTTTCAGCCAGTTGACATTTTGCAAACTTAAGTCTGCTTAACTTTTCAGTTTTCACAGAAAATCTGGAATTTAGGTTTTAAAATAAATACTCCTAATTGTTGAAAATTGACATAAATAAGAAAAAAAATCGACTACAAGTCAAACCAAACATGTCTGTGAGTCTAACTTGATTTATGAGCTACGAGGTTGTGATCAGAGTTTTAAAGGCTAGGTAATATTTATTAAAAGATAATCTGAGGCATATTAAAATTTTCAAGAGTTTCAGTAAGCATTGATTCAAATTAGGCAGTATCCAATTTAGCAGGTAGAAAGAAGCTGTACAAAATGAAAGACTTCTATAGGCAGATGGGAGAGGGAACAAGGATATACTGGGCAAAAAAGTGAGTTGGTTAGTGCAAGTGTACTTTCCTTTAGGGGATGGAAGGGGCCTGTCTATCAGGCAGATCACCTAGCAGGAATTGCTGATAGGCAATTCCTAATGACTGCCTTAAGATTCCATTTCTGGGAAAGCTGAAACCATAAGTTTAAGTTTAAGTTTGTTAATGGGGCCTTTAGTATAAGGAACTCCATTTGGGGCCTGTTGTCTTTTTTTTTTTTTTAAACATATGTAAGAAGAAAGGAAAAATTGGCATTTAGTATGCCTTCTAAATGCCTTGTTATAAATACCAGTTTTCACTATTCTCTTATCCCCCAAAATGGATTTTCTAAGTGCTTTACTTCTCTGATCCCGCTTTTACACAGAAAGGAAAATCCTACCGAAAAAGGGTCTCAAAATGAACTATTGAAGGAAAACTTTGAGCCTAGTTTTGTAGAATATATAGGATAAATGGAAGAGACATTCCTCATGGAAGGAATAAAATAAGCAAAGGCATCAAAGAGGGAAGTGACGTGTGTTTGGGAAGACAGCTGCAGTTGAACAGCAGCATAATGTAGTGATTAAAGCACATACTTTGGGTGTTGGCTCTGCCACACACCAGTTTTGTGACTTTGAGCAACTTATCTAAGTTCTTTAAGCTTCCATTTCCTTACTAACTCCCAACTATTACTGTTATTCTGATTTTTGTCCTTACTACTTTTAGAAGATAAAGTTAGAAAAGAGTAATGAAAGATGAAACTGTTAAGGTAATGACTAGATCATGAAAGCCTTATATTTAATCCTGGGGAATTAAGGATTATTTATATCTATATCTATATCTATATATCTTTAAACATATATGTGACCTTTAAATATATATTTACATATATATTTAAAGATCGCTCTGACAGCAGCAGTAACAAAATGTCAGGTATTGGCTATTGTGAGACAAGGAGACCAGAACCTGGGCTATGGCAGTAGAGGTAGGTGGGTGGGATTTCATATAATGGAGATGAAAGATTACTTGATGATCTACTGAAATGGGAAAGGAGTTTAGGTAATTGCATGGATGGTGTTGCCACTAACCAAAATAGGGAATTTAGGATGAAAAAATGGTTTGGGTAGATGATGGTTTTTTTCAGTATTGGACATGTTGAATTTGGTGTGGCTATGTAACTTCGGGGAGGAGTTAGCTAGTACATGTTAGATGTGTAATGATAACAACACCTAAAATTTTGTAATGCTTACTATGTGCCATACAATATTCTAAGTGCTTTGCATCCATTAATTTATTGAACTCTCACATCAACCCTCTGAGGTAGGTATTACTATTTTCCCCATTGTAAAGATTAGGAAACTATGGCACAGGTGCCTTAACGTACTCAAGGTCACACAGCTGGTCAGTGGTGCAACTAGGATACAGGTCTGGGACTTGGGGCACAGGTCCAGAAAAAGTGCTGACTGTGTGGTAGGCAGTGGGGTAGAATTCAGAACAAGACGGACCCAGCTTTGTTTTCATGGAGTTATGGCTTAGTCCTAGACTCTTGGGGGTAGTAAAAAAATAATCATGCAAGTGAAGAATGAGAAGATAAGAAAGCCAAGGATAAAATCCTGCAGAACATTGATATTTAAAGAATAAAGAGAAGAAAAAACCCTAGGGAAGAGATACAGAAGAAGGCACAATTATAAGAGAAAAGAAAATCAGGCGAGAGCAAGTCTTGGATAACATTGGAGAAGAGAATTTTGAGAAGAGTTCTAGTTAGATAAGGAGTGAAGGTGTACAGTGGCATTGATGACTAACAGATCTTTGATGGTCCTGGAAGAGTAACTTCTTGGGAATGATGGGGATGGAGGCAATTGCAGTGGATTGATGTGCGGTTTGAAAGCAGGACCAGAAATGAGAAAGACTGGAAAAGATGGATTAGAAGCCCTGCAGCAGTCTAAGGAGGAGAATAATTCTGTGAATCGGTGACAGTAGGGGAAGGGGAGGGTTAAAGGCACAAGAAAGATGATTTTAAGAAAGAATCAATGACTGGTTATGAGTAGACAAGGAGAGTCTAAGATGATTCTATTCTCCATTGCAGGTTACTGAGAGAGTGGTGGTGCCATTATCAGAGTTAAGTTAAACATATTGAGTTGGCATGATACTAAGATATCCACCAAGTGGTTAGTTTATTAGGAGTTGTAAATTTAAAATGTAATTGTTGAAACATTTATCAGATTGGTTTCAAGTTGTTCAACAAGCGTTTTTCTGTAGTATTACTTACATAATATACTGTATATGACCATATGATTACTAGATGAATTTCTCATTATTAAACTTGAGGACAAATTTTATTATACTGATAGTATCAAAGCTGTGTATTGTTGCAAAGGAAACAACGCTATTAATTCCTGCCTTTGAATGTATGTTTGAGTGTTCTTGGAAGAACCACGATACTTATATATTTTTGCTTAACAACTACTTATTTTTAGCAATTATTACCTGCCAGGCACTGTTATAATCATGTGATAAATGTGAACTAATTTAAATTTAGTAATCAAAACAATCCCATGAGGCAAATGTTTTATTCTTATTTTGCAAAAGAAATGTTGAGGTTAGAAAGGTGAAATAACTTGGCCAAAGCCACACAGCTTATAAATGGTAGAACTGGGAATCAAACCCAGGCAATCTATCATGGTGTAAATGCAGACTTTATACTTCCACACTTCATCAGTTTACCATACAATTGCAAAACACTAAAAATGTAGTAAGTTAAAACTTCAAACAGAATAGTGGTACATATTTGTAACATTGGAATACCATTCGTTATAATGCTGGAATATAATGTATTGATGTTTTAAAATAAAAAGAAATAACAGTCTTAAACATAATTTTCAGTGATCACCTTAGTAATGCAAAATATGATTGTGGTGTTTTTTCTAGTTGAATTTTAAGAGAAAGTGCCATTTGACTCTAACAACTGGAATTAATGATAAAAAATATTGTGCAGCCCTAAACATGCTACAAGGTGGTCTAATAGTTAGAAAATCAAAACATCATTTGTTGACAGCATCATCAAAAGAGAATAGTAATAAGCACAGGTGATAAGCAATATCAATGTTTGCATGTAACTGTTTCCTAAGATTGGATCTTTTAAGAATGGAAAAAAAGACATTTATGAGATTCTGCTATCCTTTAATAATTCCATACATCTCATTATAAACAGATGCTATTAATGATGGCTTTAGAACTTCTGACTGTATATTTGAGCTTACTAATGTTGAAGCAAAACTATAATAATTCATTTCTCAAACTGAGAATTAAACATACTCCTCTGTTAATTGTAATAAATTGGAAAAAATATACAGAGTGAAAAGAAGTGTAGAATTTCCAATGTATTGTTAGTATCTATTACAATAATAATAATACTATTAATACTTATAGTCCCTAATTCAGCCTATTCAAGCAGAATACCAAATAGATGAAGAGTATCTAATTAAATGCCATCAAAAAGTTCTGGTTCATGAAATAAGAGGTTTTTTTCTCATTTTCCATGTGAATAAGTTTTGGAACTAGATAGTGGTGATGGTTGCATAGCATTGTGCATTTACTAAATGCTACTGAATTGTGTGGTTTTACTTATTTTTAATTTTCCATATTTATTGAGATATAAATAACATAACATTGTGTTGATTTGATACACTTACATATTGTAAAATGATGACTACAGTAGGGTTAGTTAACCCTTCCTTTGTCTCACATAATTACCATTCCTGTTTTGTGGTGAAAACATTGAAGATCGACTCTCTTAGTAACTTTGACGTATGTAATACAGTATTATTAACTATGGTCTCTATACTGTACATTATATCCCCAGAACTTCTTCATCTTATAACTGGAAGTTTGTACTCTTTCACCAACATCTCCCCATTTTCCCCATACCCCAGACCCTGGTAACCAACTTTCTATTCTCTGTTTCTATCAGTTTGGCTCTTTTAGATTCCACATGTAAGTGAGATCAAATGGTATTTGTCTTTCTCTGTCTGACTTATTTCACTTATAATAAATACTGCACTCGAGGTTTATCCATGATGTTGCAAATGGCAGGATTTTTCTTTTTCATGGCTGAAAAATATTCCATTTGTGTGTGTGTGTGTGTGTGTGTGTGTGTGAGAGAGAGAGAGAGAGAGAGAGAGAGAGAGAGAGGACTTTTATTTACTTATTTTTATTTTTTTATTATTATTAGTTTCAGGTGTACAGAACAATGCAATAGTTATCCTTTTCACCCCTCACAAAGTAACAACCCGCCTTCCCCTATCCACTGCCCTCCCACCCCCAATATCATACTTATCTATTACAACTCCATTGACTCCATTCCCACACTCTACTCCATGTCCCGTGACTATATGTATATATAATTATAGTTGACATACAATATTATTCAACATCAGGTGTGTGTGACATCTTATCCATTCATTCATAGAGGGACACCTAGACTGTTTCCATATTATGGCTATTGTGAATAATGCTGCAGTGAACATGGGAGTGCAGATATCTCTTTGAGGTCCTGATATCATTTCCTTTGGATATACAGTAATACCTTGGTTTGGGAGCATAATTCGTTCTGGAAACAAACTACTCGTATTGCAAGACATTGCTCGTTTACCACGTTAAAATGTATTAGAAATGTTTGCTCGTCTTGTGGAACACTCGTAAACCGGGTTACTTGCAATCCAAGGTTTTACTGTACTGTATACCCAGAAATGGAGCTGCTGAATCATATGGTAGTTCTATTTTTAATTTTTTTTTTTTAAGATTTTTATTGGGGAATTGGGGGAAGGGGAACAGACAAGTTGCTGTCCTTTTGTTCTTCAGTCTAGTGGTGGAAGATGTTGCTTCACTGGCCCAAGTTGGCACCATCATTGCGCTCTTCCCCGGGCGAGGTAGATCATTCCCCGGCTTTTGGACGGCCGGACGGCCGCTCACGGTGGCTGCTGGCCACTCACGCTGGCTGCTGACTAATACGGTAGCCTATGGCAACCCACTGCCACAGGGGCTGCAGCCTACGCTGTCACAGGCGACTCACGGCAGCTCAGCTCCAGACTGAGCTGTTGTTCAGCATCTTAGCTGTAGAGGGCAGTGTCACTAGCCCTCATATGTGGGATCCGAACCGGGGCCTTCTGGCGTCCCAAGCCAGCTCTTAACCATCGTGCCACTCGGCCGACCAAATTGGAGGTATCATTTCTTTTTTTTAGCTGAGCCATCCTGCTACCTGTTGGCAGCTCAGCGGCTGCTCAGCTTGGGCTGGACTCGAACCGCTGTTGCTCAGAGCTCAAACTCTTGAGCGAGCTCTTAACCAACTGAGCCACTCGGCCGGCCCTTATTTTTAATTTTTTGAGGAACCTCTGTATTGTTTCCTGTATGGCTGTACCAATTTACATTCCCATCAACAGTGCACAAGGATTCCCTTTTCTCCACATTCTTGGCAACACTTACTATCTCTTGTGTTTTTGATGATAACCATTCTAACAGTGAGGTCATAGTTCATTGTGGTTTGTTCTTTCTTTTTTTTTTAGTAGTGAAAAAGCAGTTTTTTAGAAGCGATAGTACACTTCAAAGAAATAGAAGCAGCCCAAGCAATAGAGAATGGCTCAAGGGCCTCATTGTGGTTTTGATGTGTTTCCCTGATGGTTGCTGATGTTGAGCATCTTTTCATGTATCTGTTGGTCATTTGGTGTCTTTGGAAAAATGTCTATTCAGTTCCTCTGCTCATTTTTATTTATTTATTTTTATTGTTAGTTTCAGGTGTACAGAACAATGCAATAGTTATCCTTTTACCCTTCACACAGAAACAACCCCTCTCCTCCTCTGCTCATTTTTAAATTGGATTGTTTGCTTTTTTGCTATTGAGTTGTAAGTGTTTCTTATATTTTGGATATTAACCCTTTATCAGATATCTTATTTGCAAATATTTTCTCTCATTCCAAAGGTCCCCTTTTCATTTTCTTCTTTCTTTTGCTGTACAGAAGCTTTTTAGTTTGAAGTAGTCCTACTTATTTTCTCTTTTGTTGCTTGTGCTTTTGGTGTCAGATCCAAAAAAATCATTGCCAGAGCTTCTCTCCTGCTTTTATAAAGGAGTTTTATGGTTTCGGGCCTTATGGTTAAATCTTTGGCCCATTAAATATGCATTTAAAGAACAAAGTGAGTTACTAAGAAACCAACTTAGTACTTAGAACTTCGAAGAAGTTAAGTTGAGGTGAAGGAAATTTGAGAGTGCTCTTCAGCAATGGGACAGTGTGGTGGAGCACATTTTGGGGGCTGGTGATTTAGGACCCTGTGGTTTAGGTTGCATACTTTTAGAACAGTATGGTCTGGTCTGTGACACAGACGTGTAAAGAGCTCAGAAAAATATGCCTTAGGCGGTGTCTTTTCCTTCTGCTGCTTGAAGATCCTTACATTTAGATTCTGATCACTGGTGGCTGTTGCTGGTATAATTACAGCTTGTAGGTACTTTGCTTTTTTGTTTACTTGTTAGCAGACATGCACCACCAAAGGCAGAAAAAGAAACAAAAATCTCTGTCCCATGAAGTGGAAAGTGGTTTCTTAACATCCTCCACTCTCCCATTTCAGCCCAACGGTACGGTTCTCAGCAGCTGTAAGAATTAGCGGAGCGCTGTCCCGTCGCGGGGCGGGATTAGAGGAAACCCCGCCTCCCAAGCCCAATCCCAGCTCTCCGCCGGCGGACAGGAAGCGGCGGCGAGTTTAGAAGCCCGGGAACCGTCCTCTGCGCGCATGCGCGCGCCCCTGAGGCGCCTGGGGGAGGGGGAGGGGCGGGAGGAAGGGGTGCGGCTCCCCGTGCCCGTTGGACGCCCGCGCGTCACGTGGTGAGGAAGGAGGCGGAGGTCCCGGGCTTGGGGAAGGGAGGTAGAGAAGAGGGAAGGAGCGAGAGGAGGAAAGCGGGGAAGGGAGGAAGGAAACGAACGAGGGGGAGGGAGGTCCCTGTTTTGGAAGAGCTGGGAGCGTTGCTGGCCCCTGAAGTGGAGCGAGAGGGAGGTGCTTCGTCGTTTCTCCTGCCGGGGGAGGTCCCGGCTTCCCGTGGAGGCTCCGGACCAAGCCCCTTCAGCTTCTCCCTCTGGATCGATGTGCTGCTGTTAACCCGTGAGGAGGCGGCGGCAGCGGAAGATGGTGTTGCTGAGAGTGTTAATTCTGCTCCTCTCCTGGGCGGCGGGGCTGGGAGGTGAGGCACGACCCGGAGCGCTGGAGGCGCCGTGACCCTCGCGGACCGTGCGGCGGCAGCGGCAGTGGCGGCGGGGCCGAGCGGAGCCCAGTCGGGCGGCGCGGCGGGCGCATCAGTCAGCCCGGCCGGCCGGCGGCGCCACTCGGGCGCGCAGCGCTCCCCGCTCCCTATTGTCCCTCGTACCTCGACCGCGTTCCCTTCCGTGGCAAGCCGAGGAGGCTCCGAGCCTTCGGCGAGGCCTTCCCCGCCCCCTACGCCCCGGCAGCAGGGGAGGCTTGGGTCGTCTCCCAGAGAAGCAAAGTCAGGAGATCCGGGTCGCCAGGCGAGAGCCGTGGTTGCTCCATCCCTCCAGCCTGCTCGCCGGGGAGGGCAGCCGCCACGGTCCCGGCGGTCTTCGCCGCCCTCGTTCCGCGCTCACCCTCCTCATCCTTCCGCTCTCAGTTCCTGCCGGGTGGCGGATTCTGGAGTGGAGTCTGCTCCGCGGAGGAGAACCGCAGAGCAGGCTCGTGGGAAGTTGTGATGTGTGCGGTCGGGGTGGTGAATTGTTCTTTACCGGTGGTGGGGATCTAGACCGACCGGGTTCTGCAGAGGGCCCGCCGGTGGAGGAGTAACAGTGGTGTTTCCGCTCTCCAAAGTGCCCTGCCTCTGCTCCTGAGTTTGGACAGAGGTCGCAAGAGGGTGTGTTTATGTTCAGTGAAAACAATCTGTTGCCCAGGGGAAAGGGTTTGATGGGGAGAAAGGTAAGCCGTTTCGGGATGTTCTTTGATCTTTAGGCTGGATTGGGTCTCTTAGAGGGACGGTCCCCGGGTGACCCAACTTGAAGAGTTTTCTAAAACTCTCAGGTGGAGCAGTGCAGTTCGTGGATTGTCAGAAACAGTGGCAAAGTCCGACTCTCCAAATTAAATTTAGTTACATTTACTAAAAGCATTTAATTTCTTGATTACTCATTTAGGCTTTGAAGACGATTATTATTTCCGTTGTATCCTAGGACCCTGGATTATTTTGTTGCGTAAAGTGCTTTATTTTAGGTAAACTTTTTGACTTGCCTAAAGTAGTAATACTTAAAAATCTCAATGTATTTTTAAAAACACTGAATTGAAAAAAAAAACCTCTGGAATGCTTTGGATGAGTGTAACCTAAATTGATAAATTAGGAAATATCCGAATATTTCATGTAGTGTATTGTTTCTGTTCTTTTGTTTGTCACTTTGACTTATGACTGCAGAGCGAAGCATATTTTTGTCCTGTGTTCTATGTAGTCCGAGGTTGATACTTTTGTTGTAGTTTGTAGTGTTCATTTGTTAGATATCCATTTTAGATTAAGAGCTTCTAGTAGATGTTTAGTTTTAGTAAGTATCATGTGCTAGAGACCCTTTATAAGGGTCATTTCACTTAACATTTGTATTTACACTCTAATTGTGGCTTCCAACAAATCACTTTTCTGTGTGTTTTCATTTTATTATATTCAGGAGTTAGACACTGATTTCTATGAGGTAGTAAAAAGTTTGAAACACATGAGGCACTTTAAGCTACTGATGAGTAGTGTATAAAAACGTCCTTTGTTTTTAAAGAATGAAACATTAAGAATGTTTGGTGGTTGAAGAAGAAAAACAAAGTAACAGCATTATCTTTGTGGGTGAAGACCTTTGTGACACAAACATTTTCTAAAATCAGAACTCTGGATTCATTTATAAAGTATTATTTTGCATTAAACAGTGGTTAAAAGGCTACTTTTTGATATTTGTTTTAAGCAGAACTTTTTCAAAAAGACAAAAATCTTTGATTTTAAAATTAGCGTCAAGATTGTAGCTTTTGTGTAAATGGAAATATTTGCAATTTTATGGTAATATATACTACTGTCAGTTATTAGTCTGAGCTTTTTATGGTCAAATTTGTAAAAAACTTAACTGATACATAGAATAGAATATATTCAAGTTGAATGTTTTAGCATGTGAGAGAATGAATATGTGTAGGTTAGTGGAAATATGGGTTTAACAGTAAAGTAAAAATCATTTTCAGGTACTCAATAAACGCTTTTAGTTGCTTACACCTTTCCGACTTGTCAATCACTGTTTTGCATTAATTTTTTCTTGCTCTTAATATGATAGATGGGAAGCCGGAAGAGATAATTAAAGTGTTTAGAGTCATAAAACTTAAACTTTCCTAATGCTGTCCATTTCTAACACATGTCCCAGCCTGTGCTGTATTTGTAGGAAAATACCATAAAATTCCTAGAGTTCAGTGTCTATATAGACATATACTCAAATACATACATAATGCTTTTTAAAATTATTTGTAACCACGTTAGAATTTATTAGAATTATTAAGTACCGCCCAAAGAATTTTTATGTGTGTATGAATATTTTTAACACAAATATGTTGGATAGTTGATGTTTTTTCTTTTTAAAAAAATTAATTGGTGTGTTTGGGAGGTCAAAGGTATTTAACTGTGGCAGTAAATTCAATCTCATAATGTTTTAGTTTGATGAAATCATATGTAAAATTAACTTTAGAGTATGACATGTTTTTTTGTATTTAAAAATCTGGTGTAAATGCTTTGCTTTGTACCATGCATTCTATAGAAATAACTTTTATGGAAGTTTGGCCCAAAGTGTTAAAAGTTTAAGGATGAACTATTTCTTTCACTTCTACCAGCAACTAAGGGTCTATGAAGTTAATAAACTTCGTCTTTATCTTGAAGGAGCTCTGACTCTTCATCTTTTTAACTTGAAATTGCTAATTCAGTTAGCTGTATCACACTTTAAAAAGGCCTATTTCAAGCCATCCCCTAAGTTAACAGTATCTTCTCTGTATGTATACAGGACCTCTCTGAGTAGCAGGGGTTGAGGGCAGTAGACATGGCAGGCACCTGTTTTCTGATACCCTTTTTATAACTTGCTTATGATCTTCAAGGATGTTTATTATCTGATATCTTAAATTTTCCTAAGGACTTGTAGGGCAGGGTAGGGAGAGTAAGGAACATTTCTTTGATGTCTGGTGTGTATTTGGTATTGTGTTAATTTTACTTTTTTTTTTTTCTCATGGTGTTTTTTTTTTTTAAATATAATGTTTTTGTTTGTTTGTTTTTGTTTTTTTAAAAGATTTTATTGGGGAATTGGGTGAGGGGAACAGCCAAGTTGTTGTCCTTCAATCTTAGCTGTGGAGGGTGCAGCAAGCTTAGCTCCAAGTCTAGTCATGCCGTTCAGCTCAAGGTGCTGTGTTCCATTAGTTGCTGGTGGGCGTAGCCACAATCCCATGCAGGAATCGAACCAGCAGCCTTGTTGTTAAGAGCACATGCTCTATCCACTGAGCCATCCGGGCGGCAGCTCAGCTCAGGGTGCCGAGTTCAGTCTTAGTTGCAGGCGGGCGTAGCCCACCGTCTGGGACAGGCAACCTTGTTAGGAGCACATGCTCTCACCAGCTGAGCCATCCTGCCACCTGTTGGCAGCTCAGCAGCAGCTCATCTTGGGCGCAGCTTACTGGCCCATGTGGGAATCGAACTGGCAACCCTGTTGATCAGAGCTTGCACTCTTAAGCAGGCTCTTAACCAACTGAGCCACTCAGTTGGCCCAATTTTACTTTTCAACATCTATGAAAGAGTGGTGATATTTTACAGTTGAAGACATAATTTTTCTAGCATCATCCATTCAAACCCAAGCCAGTTTGACCTCAAAGCCTGAGCTTTTTACCCATTACCTCCCTTATACCTTTTTGAAAGCAGTTTTCACACACATTAGCTCAAAAATGGCCTCTGGACTGAACTACCTTAGAGATGTGCTTTGTTTGATTTGTAATGTCTGAGTTTCAGCTAGTGACAACAGTGAAAAATTGGGAAATTTCTCAATGAAATCCATGAGTTTCTGGGTTTTGGGGGAAGATTTGAAAATCCAGGTGCTACTGGGCTGCCTTCCCATTGTCTGGAGCAGAGTGATAGGGCAGTTAGCAGCTGCTCTCTTCATAACTGGACATGTGCTTGCCAGTCAATGCAGTTCCCTATATTTCTGCCTGTAAGACACTTGGCCTGCTTCACTCATTTTTGTTACCTTCCTAGGTCCTGTAGGTATGTTATTTGTATTTCTGCCTCAGCTTCATCTTGCATAGATGATTCCAAACTTATAAAAATGTTTTTTTGACTGCACCCTCTTATCTAACTTTTTAATATATTTTTTTGTAATTCTTTATTTTTTCCATAGTCTTAAAATTTTGTTAATAAAAACTGTGGCATACACAATTTTTATCTAGCATTAGGTTATTAGATTTTTTAAAAATCTCTGTTTTCATTAATAGTAACAATTTGAAAGTCTTAAAGAATGATTATAGTGTTTCCAAATTTCTATCTCAATGAGCAAATAAGAAACCATTTCTCTTTCTTTTGGGATGAGACTCTCAGAAAATTGATTGTGGGTCATATAAGTAAAAACTAACTTAAGCTTTTATTTTTAAATTGGTTATAAATATAAACCAATTTGAAATGGAGAAAATTGAAACAATAAATTCAACAATAAGTTACATTTTTCTAACATTGTTGAGAGAGGACAGGTTCAAATATGAGAAGATTCCTGTATAACAAGTTTGGGACCAAACTTGAAATTTTGGCTGTTTTTTGATTGAAGTTTTTCTAAGATGTACACATGTACTGTTTTAAAATGGGCTGAATTTATTCTTAAGTGATTGAGGTTTACTGTAAGAACAACTGTTATTGTTCTGGACTCTATTATAGTTTCTATTTTTTATTTTTCCAGAAATAATTGATATGGACATTCTAAATTTATTCTAGGTGATTGTGCTTTTTTCATTCTTGTAGCTGATTTTAATCATGTTTCCAACTGTTGCCTGACTTTCTTGCAAACCTTGAGAATATCACCTTTTAATTAGTTGTTTCTAATATATTTTCTATGGGGAAACTAAATCATACATGGCACACTTGTATATAATAAAGTGGAATACATGAGCTTCAGATAAGTTTTTAAGGTTTATGTTTTGGCTTTGTAGAGTTTAGTGCTGAGGTTGCCATGTTCTTACTTTCCGAGCATTTGGGAGATGGACTGTTTCGGTAGTTAAAGTGAGGAAGGGTAGAGAGGAGAGAATAAACTAATGAATAACTAAGAAGACAAAGCAAATAAAATGCATACTCATTTGGTTGCAGGTAGATCATTTCCTAGATATGAGTCATATGTACTCTGGCTTCAAGCTACTATACTAGTTTATTGATAGTAACATACCCTAAAATGTGCAATTGTAATATTCTGTACAGAAATGTAAATTGTAAGTTAAGAAAAAGTATCCTCTGTATTTAAAGGAAAGAGTAGGTAAAAGGTAGACGACAGAGGCTCCCCATACTGTGTTTTATTGTTATTTTGCACAGTAAGTAGCTTTTGAATGTAACAGTTTTGGAGACTTCGTGATTTGTGTAAAGTTAGATTTCTTGTTTGTCTTTGAATTGTATCACATTCTAATGGTTAGAAAAATTTTGCCAAAGTTGGAGGTATATTTTTAGGGTGGTCTAGCTTAAAATATGGTCTATGTGGAGTGCAAAAATGGAGTTTGTGTGTGTGAGAAGGTTTGGGTTCAGGGAAAGGAGTCATTGGCCATAGCTGCTAACATGAAGTTTCAATGAGAGGCCTATGTGGCCACTACTTGGGGGAGACAAATTGTAGATATGAAAGGTTGGGGATACAGAAACACCCAGCAGTTTCAAATGTGAGCCCCAAGTTACAGGGGCTCACAATTTCAAATTGTAGGAATTATTTTGCATTTGGTCTGTTTGCACATGGGCCACTCTATGTGATATGTTTGGGTAAAGAACCCCAGGTATTTTGTTTTTGTTTTTTTTAAGGAGGAATTGATTTATTTAATGATTGTTAGTGATTCTTCCAGGCAACTCTAAAAATTCTGCTTGTTCTGAATAAAAATCCAGCAGTGGTAATTCTAACTAGTTTAATTGTCATTTTATACTAGGAAAAGGAAGCAATGTTAAGGATAAGTGGAAAAAGTAATAATCCTACCAGTTAGATTCCTATGAGGATAGGTAGTAACATTGCTATCCAGCAGTGTGAAGGCTCTGTCTCATTACTAATGGGGACAGTTCTATCCTACCTAGGTTGGAAAGAGCAGATCTGAGAATAGTTAGTTCTCAGGAGTGTAGATTCCCTTTGGTATTGGATGAACTAATTTGAAGCGACTACAATTCCAACTAAAAGGCGTGAGAATGTATACAGCATTTACAACATGTTATTTAGTCACGTGAGTTTATTGTATGTCTGCAGCTAGTAGGAGTCATGAAGCCACGGTCTTAAGTGAGAAGGAAGGTAAAAATCACCGAGTTTGTCAGTGTAGACAGAAATGCCAGGATATAAAAATGGAGATCCATTTATGTATTGTAATAGCAATTGAAATGAGGATTTATTAAGCTGGAGGGACATCAACCAGTTGGGGAAAACTTTTTGAGATAGAAGGTAATGGCATATAGTCTAGTAAGTTGCTTGTAGGTTTATTTGTCTGGAACGGCGAGTCCATGGCAGGAAATAAGGAGAAATGCTAACTGGGCCATCATAACCAGGACTCTATGCATATTCTAGATCATAACTTTGAAGTAGAGTATTTTGGAATGTTGGTTGGGGTCTATGTTGAGGAGTTGGGGTATGATACAATAAGTAGTAAATTAGCTGCTTAATGAATTGGGTGATTGAGTCCTGGATTATGGTAATGATTATAGAAATAAATAAGGATAGAACAAGAAATCACATGGGAGAAAAACTAGTAAAACTTGGCAAATGTTTAATATGAAAGTAACAAAATGTATTGAGGGCTCACTTTATTTTTGAATTTAGGTCTTAGAGGTGGTTGTATTGGAGAGAGTGGTTTTATAAACCTTTGAGGATCTCAAAGGTTTGAAGTTCAAAACTACCAAAGATTTTGAATCTAGGTAGAAGGTTATAGGTTAAGATGTATACCAGTCTTGGATTTTATCCTAATTGCAAGCTAATACTTTTGTTGGGGATTGGTTAAGACTTTGCACAGTCCTTTAATAATCGGTGGCTAGTCATTTGGGAAGCACTGCTCCAGACAGTTGGGAGATAGAAGTTTGGTGAATTGAGTGCAGGGGAGAAGTTAGATTTAAAGATATATTAACAAGCTTGTTTTTACTTCACGAGTATATATTTACTTCCCTTAAATTGGAATTATGCTCTTCAGTTTAAGAGTACGCTTGATACTATTATATGTGAATTGTGAACTTCCTATTTCACTGACAAATTGGAGAAAAGAATCTGGTTTTGAGGCAAATGTACATATATGATTTGTGGAGCAGAAATTCTTTCCATTGATCTTTGCTTACATTGATGATGGCAAGGGATATACACATATGTATCTGAACTTTGGATTTCATTTTCAAAAGAATACAGATAGAGTCCTACACTTAATGTGTTGAGTGAGATATTAATTTGCTATCTCTTTTCCTAAGAATTAAATGGGATGTTTGTAAAAATAATAAAAAGACTAAAGTTTTATGCAAATACTATTAAAATTATGGTGTTCCCAGGCCTACTTACGTTTGGAATCTGTTTACAAAATATAGATGGATAAAATGTATTTTTTAAAGTTGAAGTATAGAACATCATTACCAAACATTAGAAAATAGAATTTAAGAAAATCCGTAATCCCTTTCCCAACACAATTTTACCACTTAATATTCTTTGTCTTTTAAAATGCCTTTTATTATAAATATACATTATAGTATTTATGCAGTTTTGTATTCTTAAAAAAATTAATGTGTAGTTGAAATGTATACACAAAGCAGACACTGAAATATTCATAAGTAGTCTAGAGATAGTTTTGGTTGTCACAGCTGGAGGGATGCTACTGGCATCTAGTGGGTAGAGGCCAGAGACGCTGCCAAACATCTTACAATGAGCAGGACAGCCCACCTATAATAAAACGTCTGGCCAAAATGTCAGTAGTGCTGAGATTGAGAAACCCTGCTCTAGAGGAAATTTGAATCTTGCTACCTTTTTTTGTTATTTCTGATATCTTGCTGTCTTAATTGATTACTTGAGTTTCATAAGTTTCCTATATTCCTATCCTGTTTAGCCTTCCTCTCCCAGTACTCTTAAGCACTGCAGTTCTGAAACATTTACTTTATTATTTATCTTCCAGCATATCCCATTCCTTTCATTGTTTAGTTTGTGGTAAGGAAGAAAATCTGATCCTGTTAATTTATAATAGTAATTGAATAACTGAAAGCTCATGAGGATTATTTAAAAACCAAACTAAACCAGTTGCTTGTTAACCCAAAAGAGCCATGGATTAGTAGGATTTTAGTTTCTGTGGAGAGAGATATTTTGAGGGACTCAGTCAGCAGCTTACTCTACAAATCTATCTTCAGCATTAGTTGTACTCATTTTCAACTTTTCACAATTTGTTTTCTTCAAAATTTTAACTCATAAATCCTCAAAAACTTCCATGTCTTTTTCATAACTCCATCCCCAACCCCTCACTTTATTATCTTAACACCTTTGGCAGAATTGTTTAATTTGCATAGAGGAGGCAGAGGTAGATGGTTTGGGGTATAATATGGGAGAAGGGTGAGGTATTAAGAGTGGGTTTAGGATAAAATGAAGAGTCTGGGGTGCATAGGGCGTGGCTAGAGTCATTTGTGTGTGTGTGTGTGTGTTTGTGTTTAAGGAGGTTGAAAGTCATAGTCCCTTACATGGGTTACTGTGTGTACTTTTTTGAAGTGGTATAAAAGCATTTCAAATCAGCATAGAAATCTAAATTATATACACATTTCCTTTTTTGTATTTTTAAGTTGTATTTCATAAGTTAATGGTGGAAATTTAATACATTCAGTAGGTTTTTAATCACCGATGTTTTGTACCCTTTGTGTTTTCTTTAGTTTATTATTTTAAAAAGAACTGCTTACTTTCACTTCTGAGCCAGCTAGTTTTATTTTTAATTCTTAGAAACTAACTTATCTCAAAAAGTGGGTGTGTTGAAATATATTTATAATTATAGACACACCCTCTTCTCTTGAACTTGCACTTATGTCGTTTTTTGGTGTAGGTATTTGCTTGTAGAAAATAATTTGTTTAATTTCTAGTGAAGAAATGGGCATAGTGGCTTAAGTTTGAAGTCACATGTGGAATAACTATTCCAAGAGTACGGTAACTTTTCCAATGCATTTAAGTGTATCGCTGAAATATAGGACGTGATAGTTCCTGGAAGCTGACATTTGTCATATAAGAGAACAGTTTTGTTAATGGTATTTAGTGTTTCAAGATCATAATGAATACATATTAAATATAAGCTGATCATTTGATCAACACAGTGGTGATGCCTAAGACACAGTTGATGATTCAAGTTCCTTAAGACGGAAATACACTTTTATGTTGGGGGAAAATGCTCTTGGTACCTAATTTTAAAATTATACAAGTGAGAAGTCTGTTCAAACAGCTTGATTACAAGTAATTTTTTTGAGGAATGGAAATGTGCCAGCATTAGCTTATTCTTACATGTCCTCTTGTTTATTGTAGTTGAGTTTTTCTGTAAATAGGAAGATCTGTAATGGCCAACATTTATACAGATTATTTTCTCCTGTTCTTAAGATTGTAGAGCCAACTCTTTTTTTTTTTTT
>NW_017731626.1:1189382-1209161 GCF_001890085.2 Hipposideros armiger | reverse complement strand
CATCACTGACCCTCATGTGGGATCCGAACCAGGGCCCTGCTGCTCAGGGCTGGCGTCCCAAGCCAGTTCTCAACCATCGTGCCACTCGGCCGGCCCCATATCTGAGGTTTTAAAAAGTATTGTATAGCGAGGTTGTTAGATTCTGGTTTTGTACGAAGATTGGATCATTTTACAGTCAGAGCATAATTAGACTCTTTGTACTTATAGTACTTGAGACATTTGACTTTTGGTCAGTTAAGTTCTTTAAAAGGTATTTATTTTTCTTTTCTTTTTTGGTCAGTCAAGTTCTTTAAAAGGTATTTTATTTATTTACTTATTTATTTATTTTTCTTTTCTTTTTTTTTTTGTTATCTGAGTCATCCTGCCACCTGTTGGCAGCTCAGCGGCAGCTCATCTCGGACGGGGCATCGAACCCCTGTTGCTCAGAGCTCACACTCTTGAGTGAGCTCTTAACCAACTGAGCCACTCGGTCGGCCCAATTTTTTGACATTAGAAAATGTTTACAATTAAGGGGAGGGTAGAAGCACCTTACAGACTATTTATACACAGTATCATTTTAATTTTGCCGTAGATAAATTTGTGTGTGTGTGTGTGTGTGTGTGTGTGTGTGTATATATATATATATATTCTTTTTTTTTTTAAAGCTCAGGGGTAGATACTAAATCTCTAGATACTGAGATGTAAGGTGTATGTTTCTACAGTAATAAATTTTGTAATCAGGAAAAAAAATTTTGTTTTAAGGCTGATTACTGTTAGTAAACACCAGTATCCTGGTGACTTTGAAAAAAGTTACAGGAAATAAAAATACAGTTGGCCCTCTGTATCTGCGGGTTTCACATTGGGAGTTCAACCACAGTTTGTAAATATTCATGAAAAAGAAAATCTCAGAAACTTCCAAAAATCAAAACTTGAATTTGCCGTGTGCCAAGCACACGTGCTGAATCCACACAAATGAAATGATGTGTAGGCATACCCTGCTTGATTGAGCCTGTATGCAAATACTATGCCATTTTATCTGAGAAACTTGAACATCTGTGGATCTGGGTATTCACAGGTGTCCTTATACCAGTCTCCTGTAGATACCATGGGACGACTATACTGTTCTCAGATTGTGAAAAGGGAGAGACCTTCTAAACTCTTTGCAAGGAGACTAAGTTATGTTTTTACTACTACTTACCACCTGCTGCCCATTTTCTCCTTTTGCATGTAGGTGATTTTTTGTTATTGCTTTACTTTCTTTTGGCCAGTTTTTCTTTTAAAAATTTGAAAATTATTTATCTATTTTCTCCATTTTATAGGTCTAATCCAGTTATTCTTCTACAATTTTACACATAGGCATTTGCTTGATATATTTGTTTTTTCCTAACTTTTTATCTTAAAAACTTTTGTACTTTGAAAGGTTGGAAGTATATATATTCCAATTAACATTTGTATACCTTTCACCTAAATTTATTAATGGTTATCTTTTTGCCATGTTTGCTTGCTTTCTCTCATGTTCTCCCCCCCCCGAAGCATATCAAAGTAAGTCATACCCCTAAATACTTCAGTATGCATTTCATAAGATTAAAGACATTGTCTTATATAACCAAGAAGATTATTTTCTCTTTAAGTGTGGGAATGTTCAAATACCCCATGAAGCTTGTAAGTACTTGGCACCATGCCAATTTATTGTATGGTTTGTGAAGGCCCAATTTCTGGCAACTACAATTAAGGACCAGAAAATAAATGCTGTTGGTATGCATTATGTATATGTATAATAAAGTAACAATAGAGAAAGGAGGAGGTATTAGTGGAATAACTATACTACAGGATGGAGCTATTTTATGTAGGAACAATGGCACAATAACATAATACCGTTGAGGTTATCACATCACTATGACCTCTTAGGATAAAGACTTAAGAAGGATGAGCCTGGCTCACGAAGATGTTAAGGTAGAGGAAAAAAATCAATAATGGTTCAAATGGAAAGATATTTGGCACATAGATAAACTTCAGTTATCGAGAAATTTTCCACAGTGGAAGCTATCATTTTCCACTGATGTCAGATTACTGACATTTTACTGTACTCTAGGTTAAATATATTTTATTTTTCATCGTTGTCGGGTAACAGATCTGTTTCTCCATTGTTAAGGACTTTATATGAGAACATCTTCAGTGAGTATTCTGTTCTTTATCAGAAGGGATAAAAAGACTTACAGATTGCCTCTGTTGATGTCCTTCCTGTTACCTTCCATATTGTTCATTTTGCCTCACATAGAGTGCTAAAAGAAGCTCCAGGTCTGTATTCAGGGACAGCAGCAGAACTCCAGGTGTTTTTCTTTTCCATTGTTGTTTTGTTTTTTTACTTTTAGATTTGTAGGCTATGTTTCCTTTTGTACAAATCTATTTCATGTAAATAAAGTATTTAAATTAGAGGGAGAATATAGTCTATATTATGAAACACAATCTTATGTTAATTTAAATGGCAGCAGACCTTTGGACAAAGTAGTTTCTGTGCTTGTACTTACTGATTAGTTGCTTTAAAATAACCCCTGATATGCTGATGTCCCCCATATTTGTGTCTCTAGACTAGACTTCTCTCTTGAATTTCAGACTCCTGCATCCCAACTACATCTCCAGCTAGATGTCTATTGGGCATCTCAAACTCATTCAAACTTAACACATCCAAAATCAAACCTCTGATTCCCTTACCCCCAAACTTTTGTTTAGTCATCTTTCCTATCTCAGTAAATGGGAGCTCAGTTCTTCAGTCACTGAGGCCAAGAACTTGGAATTATCCTTGATTTTTGTCTTTCTCTTACACCCCGCATGCAGTTCCATCAGCAAATCCTGTCAGCTGCTCCATCAAAGTATTGGGTTGTCGGAAAAGTCATGATGCATGTTTGTGACAAATGGCACTAGTTCATTTTTGGAAGTACTAGAGTCATTCACATCTATATTATTCCTATGTCATTTGACAGCTGACAGTTCTAGCTTCATTCTAAAAAAAAATTGACTGATTTGATTGAGTTTTGGAGATTTTACAAGTTGAAGATGGAAGACCAAAGTGCATTTTCACCATATTTTACTGTTTTATTTACATAAAGGGAAGGACGCACGTCAAGCTTATGAAAAGTTGCATAAAGTTTACGGTGACAATGCTCTACAAGAATGTCAGTGCCAATGATGATTCATGAAATTCCGTGCTGGTGATTTTGATCTCAACAATGCTCCTTGGTCAGGGAGGCCCACTGAGGTTGATGACAACAAAATAAAGGCATTGATCGAGTCAAACCCGCATTACATGACAGGAGAGATTACAGAAACATTGAACATCCATCATTCAAGAAGGTGGGATACATAAGCAAGCTCGATATTTGGGTTCTACATGAACTCAAAGAAGTTCATTTGACAGCATGTATAAACATCTGCAATATGCTCATTAAACGTGAGGAAAACGATTTTTTTGAAGTGACTGATAACTGGTGATGAGAAGTGGATTGTTTACAACAATGTGGCGCACAAATGGTCTTGGTCCCAATATGATGATTCGCCTCAAACGACATCGAAAGCAGACATTCATCAGAGGAAGATTATGCACTCAATGTGGTGGGATTTTAAAGATGTGTTTTTCGTGTTTCTACCAAGGAACCAAACAATTAAAATGTGTACTGTTGGCAATTGGACAGTTCGAACGAATCCATCATCCAGAAACGTCCAGAGCTTGTTAATTTTAAAAGAGTTGTGTTCCATCATGACAACGCGAGACCACACACAAGTTTGATCTCCTGTCAAAAATTATTGGCACTTGGATGGGATGTGTTGGCACACCCACCATACTCACCTGGCCTTGCGCCGTCAGACTTCCACTTGTTTCACTTCCTTCAAAACTCCTTGCATGGTATTACGTTCAATTCAAATGAGGCTGTAAATCAGCACCTTGTTCAGTTTATCACAAATAAAGACAGGTCCTTCTGTGAACGAGGAATTATGAAGCTCACTGAAAGATGGCAAAAGGTTATTGAACAAAACAGGCAATATATCACTGATTGATCTTTGTTCTTTATATCAATAAATGACCTTTGAAAAACATAGACAAAATACGTCATGACTTTTCCGACAACCCAATATATGCAAAGTGTGACTACTACTTACTAGTTCCACTGCTACTACCCTGATTGATACAAGCCAACATCCATTTCACTGTAATTACTGTAAACCTGCTGTTTTCTTGTTCTCCCAGCCTTTGTAACTTAACAGTTAGTCTGATTTCTGTTCAAAAGCTAGTTCTTTGGTCAAAACCATCTAGTGGCAAATTTAAACTTTAAAATGGTTAAAATGGTAAGTTTATGTGAATTGTACCTCAGTAAAACACATAACAAAATAAATAAATTTAAAAAAAAACCCATTTAGTGACCTAAATATTTTAAACAACATCCTTATAGTGGTTTGTATGACCCTGCATAATATACATGTACACTTATCCTCCCATGCCGTTACAGTTTTCCCCCCTTGTTCATTTCTGCTTCAGCCATACAGAGCTCTTTAAAAAATGCCAAGCTTGCTCCTATCTCAGGGACTTTGCACTTGCTGATCCTTTTACATGGAACACTTTTCCCCCAGATGGTTCTATTGTCCATCCTCTTTCTTTTTTATTTTTTAAACTAAAAAGCTTTTAAAATAGTGAAATACATATAACATAAAATTTACCATTGTGACCATTTTATAAGTGTGCAGTTCAGTATCAAGTACATTCACATTGTGCTTTGTTCTCTTTTAAGTCTTTGCTCAAATGTTAGTGAGGTCTTCAAATGACCTTATGTAAAAGTACTAACTCCTCCCTTTGCATACTGTATCCGCTTACCCTTTAATAACTCTCTTATAGCCATCTGAAGTTATTTGTTTTATTGTCTGTCTTCCTTCTCTTGAATAAAGCTTCATGAGGTCAGTAATTTTGTTTTGTCCACTGCTTATTCCAAGCTCCTAAAACAATTTCTAGCATGTATATAACTGCCCATTATATATGTGTTGAGTGAATAGATGAAAGATTACCAAAGTAAATAATTTCACTTTTTGTAAGTTACATAAGAATTAGAAGTTTCTAAGAGTATGTCTGGATAAAGAAGATACCTCTAAAGCTTTTAAATCTTTTTATTGTTATTGGCTTTAAAATGGAATGAAACTACCATTTTTGTTAGTGTATTGGTTTTGCTCCCTGAATATTTTTATATGCCCTTTTAATTAAAAAATTGGGTAAGTTGAATGAGTCAGAATTTTCTTTATAAAAACTAAGTTGCTTTTTTTTTTAATCAACTACAGTGTTTTCTTTTTGTTGTTATTTTTAAAGCACAAGCAGTTGCATTCACTGCAAAAATTAGACTTAAAGGGAAAATGTAGAGTGTCTTCATGGTTTTCAGATTATACCCAATAAAACTTGAAAACTTTTCTGTTATTCAGATGAAACTTTTAAAAACCAATTTTCATTTTGGGGTAAATTTAGAATCACAGAATATTAGAGCTAGAAGAAAGTTTTCTAGCCTTTGGTGGGTCACTTAACCTCTGTGCCTCATCTTAAGATTATGCTTGCCCTCTATGGTTGTTATGAGGGTTAAATGAGATAATATATTTATTAATTAGTTTGGCCATAATTTATTGAATTCTTACCTGTATGTACTGTACACTATTCTAAGATCTTTCTATGTATATTAATTTATTTAATCAATGTAACAACACTGTTGGGTACAGGTATTGCTATTTCACCTATTTTACACATGAGGAAACTGAGGCACAGAGCAATAAGTAAATTGTCCAAGATAACTAATAAGTGACAAAGGTGGTATTCTAACCCATGATGTTTAGTTCTACTTATAAATAAATGTAATGCTTGCTAAACTGTTGGAATGTCAAGTAAGATAATGTGACCATATATTTCTGTAGTTATTGAAAAACTTAGTTACAACAGGAATATGAGAGATAACTGTACAGAAGAAAGTCATGGGAAATGGTTATGAAAGCTGCATGAGTAATTGCAAAGACAAATATCTGAAATGCACTCATAGCATTAGTACAAGATTTTAAAAAACATATCTGGTGAATAGATCTATAATAATTTTATTTTTAACCAGTTGCATTTTGCAAATGCTTGTCCTGTTAGAAATTCTAATAATTCCTGGATGAGTATTATAGAATGACATATTTTCTGATGATCGATTTATATCTCTCTTATCAGCAAGGTATAGATAGGCTGCTTTCTTTTTTTATTAGTTTCAGGCCTACAGAACAACATAGTAATCAGGTATTTACATAACTCACAAAATGATAACCCCAACAAGTCTACTACCCACCCAACAGTGTATATAGTTATTAGAACATTATTGACTATATTCTCCATACTGCACTACACATCCCTGTGACTTTTAAAAAAATTATAGCTGACGTTCAATATTATTTTATATTAGTTTCATAGGCTGCTTTCTTTTTTTTTCTTTTAATTATTTTTTATTATGAAATACACATTTTTTTAGAATTAGTTTCAGAGGCTGCTTTCTTCATAAATACAAATGAAAATGGAAATTTCCATGAAACATTGAGTGGATTCATTAATTCTTACAGCAAACCTTTATTGAGCACCTATTTTCTGTCTGACTCTGTTCTAGGTACTAAGGGTACATCATTGAACAAAACAAAGTCCTTGTTCTCATGGAGCTTATATTCTGGTGGTGGAGGGATATATGTCAATAAAAGTAATATGAAGAAAGATAAAGCAGGATATTAGAATGAGGATGACTGGGACAGTATACTTTTAGATAGGATGATCAGAGAAGGCTTCTGAAGACGGGATATTTGAATGAAGTGTGGCAGCCAACCCTGCTTTGGGGAGAGTGGTAGAAGATAAGTTGGGACAGATGTAGAGTGGAGTAGGGGAATGCAACCCCTAAGAAGGATCATGGTCATCCTTGTAAGCCATGGTTAGGACTTTGGGCAGTTGGGAAACCTTTGAAAAGTTTTGTAGAGTAGTGATGACTTTACTTGAACATTACTCTGGCTGGTGTGTGAAAAATAGACTGTAGGGAGCAAGTGTGGAAGCAAAGGGGCGGCCAGTTAGCTCAAGTTGTTAGAACACAGGCTCATAACACAAAGGTTGCCGGTTTGATTCCCACATGGGCCACTGAGTTGCGCCCTCCACGACTAGATTGAAACAGTTACTTGACTTGGAACGATGGGTCCTGGAAAAACACACTGTTCCCCAATAAAACTTCTTAAAAAGAAAAAAGAGTGGAAGCAGAGAGGCCAGTTATTTACCATGGTTTTTGACTGTCCAGAGCCTTTTGAACCATGCTGTGTTTGACACGTTTTCAATCTTATGAATTCTATCTCCCTAATTCCGATTCCTAGCCTTTCATTTGCAACTAGGATGCCAGCATGTAAACTAGTCTTCTGAACTAGGCTCCTCTAATCAGAAGCATCACTGGAGACCTGGATTCTGAACTGAGCAGACATGCTTGCTTGCTGAAGTTTTGCCAGTAGTGTTCATCTTGCAGACAATTATGACAGATTATTTTCCTAGTTTTTTTAAGGTTGTGTTTCTGGTACAGATGTGGCATCGGAAAGACATGGCAGTGTTGGTGTTTTCCCATGGTATTTTTTGGGATAATTATGGTGTATTCTGCTGGTTTCTGGGGACACCTGGATAGTCTTCAGGAAGTTAAAAGTGACAAGGGTCCCAGTATTATTGTCAAGTAATAGAGTATTACTTCAAGTAAGTGAGTATTGTATGGGAAGTCTGGGAATTGAATAAGATCACAATGGAGCATGCTTTAGTATTTATGGAACAATCTACAGGTTCTGGGTCAAATTTCCTTTGTAGGACTTGCACGTTGATTTACAGGAAACACAAAATCTTGGATTCTTATTTGTGTCTGGTGTTACTTTACCTGGTACAAGCTTGATATTATAGAAGCAATAATATTGTTAGTACTAGGACATATGTAGTTTTAGATTGATGGAATCTGGGAGAGTCTAGCAAGTAACAGCATCAGGAACAGAGAGTTGCTTAGGAAGTGGAGTAGACAAGTAGGTAGGTTGAATCTAGGGAATTAGGAAGATGATCTGTATCAAGGGGAGATCAGATACAAAGGTGAGTGGTTCACAGGTCAAACTCTGTTCAGATAGAGTTGAGGGTGAATATTTAACTGTATCAGTGAGATTTAATGATAGAGCTGCATTCTGTCCTTATTTTTTGAGCTTTTGACTGGTTGCTAGAGTATAGGAACAAATCTCAGTTGAGTAGGTGCAGACTCTGCATGTGAGAACAGGCAATTTGGTGGTGCCTGACTGAGCTAAGTAGTGCAAGGGTTGGAGATTGGCATGGAGTTCCTGTAAACTGCCAATTTTAGTCACTAGCTGTGGAAAATAAAGGGTGTGTGTGTCCTATAAAAAGTACATTCTTTGGTATTTCATTACATGTTTTTCCACATCTTAGAGATAGATGTTAACTTACTTTTGAAAGGTCCCTGCCATGAGCTGCATTTTGATAATTGTTTCCTTTCAGTTTTTTGTAGTTACACCAGAAACATTAAATGGTAACTTACCTTGCTTATGATGAAGGTAATAGAATTATTGTAGAAAATCACGAAGTCATTGAAACCAAAATACCTCCTTGGCACTGCCTCGTATTTGCTGTATGACCTTGAGTTGGTTACATATCTCAAACCTCAGTTTTCTTTAAAATGGGCTAATCTTACTTTATAGGTCTATTGGGTGGATTAAATGAAAAAATGTGGACTACTGGGCCTGGCAAATAGAATGTAGTTAATAAAGTTTAGTTATCATTACATCTAATTTATAAACATTGTTTAAACGCTTAAATAAGTTTATTGAGTCAGGATATTTTCTATACGTAGCAAGCTATCAATGTACATTTTGAAATATTGGAATATAATTTTGGAGTTTTAAGTTTTCTGTTTAAAGATATGAAGCTTTTTTTTTTTTTAAAACAAATGCCTTTTAGCCAGATTTTCATATGAATTTTAAAATACTAGATTTCTAAAACAGGAATGGGAAAATAACAACCTTAGCACAACATTATGAATATATAATATGATGAAAAACTAAAGATATTCTTATTAAAGTCAGGAACAAGGTAAAAAAATGCCCTCGCTCAGTTACTCAGCATGGTGTGGTAGTCCTAGTTAGTATAGAAAGTTAAAAAAAAGATTGACTTATAGATGAATGAAAGATTTAAATATGAAAAGCAGAATCAACAAACTGCTAGCCAAAAAGAAAGAAAAAATATTATTTTTAGAATTTTGCATGCAAAATCAAGGGGCTCATGAATCCCCTACAGCAGCACATGGATCTCAGGTTAGAATTCCTGTTGTAGAGGAAAAAAAGATGTCAACATTAATGAAACTCAGTGCTTAAGTGACTTCCTACAGATTTCATACCTGTTTTTGCAGTGCTCTGCTTATTCAGTTCTGTTGTAGTATGAAAGCAGTGATAGAAAATATCTAAGTGAATGAGCGTATAGCTTTGTTGTAAAAGCAGGTGGCCAACTGAAATTGGTCTTTGGGTTATAGTTTGCCTACCCCTGTTATATATTATTTGGGAACTTTTTCTAATCAGTACATTACCTGTGACATAAGTTAAGGTGTATATTGCTTAAATGGTAGCACCTGTGGTAATTTGGCCCTATTAATATACTGTTAAACCCTTAGAGTAAAGCCAGCCTGTAGAAAAAGAAGGAAATAGCTGCAGGTAGAAATCAGGGAATTTCTGTATGCAGGAAAATTGCGGTTTTTCACACTTGAATGTGCATACGTATCATTAGGAATCAGGTAGATCTGGGTAGAGTCTCAGTCACTTTGGGGATCAGTAGATCTGGGGGGAGCCCAAGATTGTGCATTGCTAACAATTCCCCAGCATATGCCCATGCATCTAGTCCCTGAAACACAGTTTGAATAGCAAGGTTCTGTGTGTCAAGAAAACAAAATACTGGGGCCGGCCCAGTGGTGCATTGGTTAAGAGCTGGATTGGGACGCCAGAGGGCCCCGGTTCAGATCCCACATATGAGGGCCAGTGACACTGCCCTCTACAGCTAAGATGCTGAACAGCGGCTTGACCTGGAGCTGGACTGCCTTGAGTCGCTGGTGTCGTGCAGCCCTTGCTGCAGTGGGTTGCCATGGGCTACCGTGTGTAGCCAGCAGCCAGCGTGAGCAGCCAGCAGCCGCGGTGAGCGGCAGTCCAGCAGCCAGCGACTGATCTGCCTCGCCTGGGAAGAGCGCAGTGATGGTGCCAACTTGGGCCAGTGAAGCAACGTCCTCCACAACTAGACTGAAGAACAAAAGGACAGCAACTTGTCTGTTCCCCTTCCCCCAATTCCCCAGCGCTGTTCCCATCCCCCAATTCCCCAATAAAAATCTTAAAAAAAAAAAAGAAAAGAAAAACAAAATACTTAGTTGGGTAAGGACTGAAACATCCACAAACACAAATTTCCAGTCTCAGGTGTAATACTTAATGAATGATTTTGTTATTTGAACACATGGTGAGTAGTAGGCTCCCTGATTTTTTTTTTTAGCCTAAATGTTGAGTTGGACCTTTAGTGCAGCGAAGTAGTTCTTGAAATGGTCTAGTTGCTACTTGCTCAACATATATTTTTCCTTTATGTTTGGTTTCCGCCATTGTTCGTTTGTGATCACAGGTGTCATTTATCTACCACATCTCTTACTATGTATGCCCTGTTTACAAAAATACAGTTATTTATGAATAACGAGTCATTGCAGGATGCTTGATAGTTTCTTGGATGTGAATAGTACATTGATTTCATTTACTTTCCTGAAAGAGGACAAGTTGGAAAAATTGTCTTTGTTTTTGATTCTGGACCTTTTTTTTTTTTTTTTTAATTTTATAACTTAGGGAAAAGTAAAAAAAAGGCCAAATGCCCATTTATCTACCACATTGGTTCAACATTTTTCTTTTTAAAAAAATTAGCTTTATTGAGGTATAATTTCCATACAATAAAATTCAGCAATTTATTTTGAGAAATGTATATAGTCGTATAACCACTACCATAATCATAATATAGAACATTTACATCAATCCATAAGTTGCCTTATGCTCTTTGCAATCAATACAAAATACTTTTCTCACTTCCCCTTTGATTTCTTCTTTAACCCATGGGCTGTTTAGAGTATGTTACGTTCCTAATATTTGGGTTTTTTTCCGAATACCTGTTACTGATTTAATTGTACTATAGTCAGAAAACATATTCTATAATTTCAACCTTTTAAAATTTATGGAAACATGCTTTATGGCCTAGAATTAAGCTCGTTATCTTGGCAAATACTTAAAAAGAACATGTATCCTGTTGCTGGGTGGAATGTTTGGTCAAATATTATTTGGGTCAAGTTGTTTGATAGTGTTCAAGTTTTCTGTACCCTTATTTTTTTGTATGTTTTGTGAGGACTGTATGATTTCCAACTATAATTATATATTTGTTTACTTTCAGTTCTGTCAACTTTTTCTTCATGTACTTTGAAGCTTTGTTATGTTATATGCATTTATGATTATGTCCTTTTGATGAATTATGAAATGTCCTTTATCCCTCATAATTTTTTATTTTTGTTGTTTTGAAGGTTTTTTTGCCTCATAATGTGATAGCCACTTCATCATTCTTTGAATGGTTTAACTTTTCCCATCCTTTTTACTTTAACTCACCTTTATTTTTGAGTTTAAACTGTCTTTTAGATAGCATATATTTACATTTTCCTTTCTTTAAAAAAAGAAAATGATTTTCTGACATTTAAATGTTGTGGTTAAGTTCATTTACTTTTAATGTAATTATTATTGATATGGTTGAGTTTAAGACTACCATCTTACTATTTGTTTTTTGTTAGTTCCATCTGTTCATAGTTTTTTTTTACCCTTCTTTTTCTGCATTCATTAGGGTTAATTTACTTTAAAAAATGATTCTATTTTATCTTTACTATTGGCTTATGTGATATACCTATTTGTTATATTTTTTAGAGGTTGTTCCTGAGTTGTACAATATACATATATAACTTATTGTATACCTTCAAATAATATACCACCTCATTTATAGAACAAGTATACTTCCATGTCTCCTGCCCTCCATTGTGCTGTTGTCATTTAGTTTAATTCCATATGGTTCATAAAAGCCACAGTACATTTTTTTAAACATAGTCATTTAACTTTTAAAGAGATTAAAAAATGAGAGAAGAAATCTTTTTTATTTTCTCATATATTCATAATTTCTGGCACCATTCTTTGTGTCAGTACAGATTTCCATATGGTTTCATTTCTTGTGCCTGAAAAATTTCCTTTAAGATTTCTTGTAATGCAGGTCTACTAGCAATGAATTTTTAGATTCGATGCCTGAAAAAGGGCTCGTTTCATCTTTTTTTTCTTTCACCTTCATTTGTGAAAGATATTTTTACTGGGTATAGAATCTTAGGTTGAATATATTTTTTTCTTGTCATAATTTAAACATGTTGCATTATCTTTTGACCTATATAGAGTTATGCTGTAATTTATACCTTTGTTCTTCTGTGTGTAATGTGCTTTTTCTCCAGCTCCTTTGATCCTAACCTGCTCACATCTGATATTCAGGGTATTTGTTCCTAATTTTCAGCCATTAGCCTATGATTTATTTCTGTGTGGTTTTCTTTTACATTATTTATTCTGTTTAGGATTTGTTGAGTTTCTTGGTTCTATAAATTTATAGTTACATCTTTCACTCTTCCCCCCTCACTGTGCTTTTTTTCCTGTATACTCCTTAACATATGGAATATATTTATAATAGCTGTTTTAACCTTTTTGTATGCTAATTCCATCATCTCTGTAATTTGTTTCTAATGTCTGATTTTTCCCCAGTCATGGAAGAAAAATGTATTTATATTTTCCTGATTTTCTTCTTTATATGCATGACAAGTTTTGATTGGATGCAGATCATTCTGATTTTTACATTTTTGTGTGTGTTTGATTTTATCTCTCCTTTAAATACTGTCAGAATTTTTTGATGTACAATTAAACTTCTTGGAATCAATCGAATTCTTTGGAAGATTACCTTTAAGCTTTGCTGGGATAGATCCAAAACAGCCTTTATTTAATCTCTGGCTAATTTTACCCCATGAATAAATTGCTCTTTTTCTGAGGGCTATACCCAGTGCTCCATATATTACAGATCTTTCTTCTCTGGATGGTGGGAATACGAACACTTCCCAGCCCTGTATAAGCTTGGAAGATTGTTCTGGCTTGTGTGTGTGTGTGTGTGTGGTTTATTTTTCTGGCCCGAGCTAGTTTATTGTCTCACATGGCCAGATTAGTACTTATCAAACATTTACAGAACCCCTCTTTAGGTCTTAAGAGTTTCCTCTCTGTTCAACTTCTTTAGCACCCTGACCCACAAATTCTAAATGTCTGGCCTCCCTGACCTCAGATATCTGGCTCCTCAATTCAGCGACACTACCAAGCTTTATTTGGGTTCCTTCACCTTGCACATTGGCCTGGAAACTGCTTTTAAGTAGTAAATTTGTAGATCCCACCTTATTTTTTTATCCTCCATGTATTTTGCCCAGTTTTCTTAGTTTTTTATGATGGTAGGTTAAACTCAGTCCTTTTTACTTCATTATATCTAGAATGCAAAATTATTTAATAATTTGGGTCCTTTTTCTTTTTTATCCAGCTGGGAATCACATCAATGAAAATTATGCATGTCACTTTATCCCTAAATACTTCAAAATATATCTCCAAAAATTCAGATTGTTCTCTTGTATGACCACAATGTTGATGTGCTGAAGAAAATGAACAAGAATTAATATTACCTAAGACTTATTCCTGTTTGTCCAGGATTATTTCCAAATGGTTTTTGGTTTTTTCTCAGTTGAGTTCTTTCTCATTTTGCATTTTAAAAATGCTGTGATATAATGTAGGTAACGTCTTTTTTCTTTGTCTCTGAGACCAGTGTATTTATAATATTTTTCCCTTCAAAGCATAGTTTGAGGGACTGATTATTTTGTAGTCATGGGACCATGATCCTGTACAACCTTTTGAAAATTTCAGGGCTCTGTTCTCTTTTGAGATTTTAAAAAAGTGAATATGATTTCTGAGGGTTAGGGGCAGCATCAAGGAGTCCAGTGTGTTAAGCTTTCCCACTTTCTTATTAGAGTACTCTGTTTCTTTCCTTGGCTGCCTGTTTGAAAGATTACACCATTAGGTTACACCCAGTGTTGTATTAGTACACTGGCTGTCTTGAAAACAAGAAAAAAACTCTGATTTGTAGCCTTTTCTGATTCCAGTGGTGTAAATACTCCCCCATGGCTGATTTCAAACTACCAACATAGTGTCGTTGAACACAGAGTTAGGAATAGAACTGTCACTCATGAGCCTGTCAGCCAGCTCCGGCATACACAGGTTATATCCTTTTCTTATTTGGTTTTAGTTCTTGGGGACTTTTTTTTTTTTAACATGGAAAAGTGAACTGGTTTTTTATAGATTTTTGTTTATTTGTTTTGTCTTCATGGCTCCCCCTTCGTTTCATTAAGTATTGGGGAAGAGAAGTTATATAATACAGTTTCAATACATTATCTTAACTTCAGTGGTTTTTTTTTTATTTTTTTTTTTTTTACTGAGCTCATATAAATACTGATAATTAGGCATAGTTAACACAGCAACATAGATCTTACATAGAAGATGATAATGATAAATTGATAACTATATGTCCCTGGGTAGCAGTTTTATCTTTGCCAGTTAAACCCAGTGAGTCATCTTCTATCTCAATTATAAAGATTCAGAAAAATCATTACTCAGGTCCTTTGCCAGTAAAAGTAAACATTACACGGCTTTATAAAATTCCTTTGTGTGTGGGATTGAGAATAGATGATTTTGTGTAACAACTCTTCCAGTTGTGTTTCCACCTGTGCATATAATTGAGCTTTTATCACATGTGCTTCACTGGAACAGCAATAGTTATTGTACGTTATCAGAAGTGGCAAAATACTTTATTTGAACTGTGCCTTACAAAGTGGACTTTTTGGTTCTGAAAAAGGAGTGGAGTAACTTTGTAAAGCCAAGTTTGTGCTGTGCTTGTTCAATACACTTAAAAGAAATAAAATTCAGTAATCCAATGGATCTTCAAAATGAAAGAAACTACCCTGAAGTTCTCATTCTATAACTTCCCCATTCTTCATTTCTTCTTGATATTATCTCTTGTATGGGGTATATTTTAAAACCTAAGTATAGACTTAAAAATATTTTTTAAAGAATATGGAAAATGCATCAGTATAATATGTAATTCCATTATTTAGTCTTGATTTTTGAAAGTTCAACACCAGCGGGTTTTATTATCTATTGTACCTTGGCTTCATTGTGTTTTGCTAGTTGCAAAGATAGTTTGGGTTCTAGTTTTGAACTCCATTCTTGTCCCCTCTCATGAGAGCAGCAGTGCATTCAAGCATACAGTGAGGTGACTCAATGATTGTTTAAATTGAGTGATCCTTTCATGCCAATCTTTGTGCTAAGCATTTTACATGTATTTAATATAGTCATCGTTGTCTCTATTTTACAGATTGAAAAAAACCTGAGATTTTTAAAAAGGTTAAATAATTACGCAGCTCATGTGGTTATGGCTAGGAAATGTCAGAATTCAAATCCAGGTCTGTCTTTAATCCTGAGTTTATGGCCTCAGTTTATGTATATAGGTCTCAAAGGCAAGAAGGAAAAGGAGGAGGGAGGGGAGAGATGATGATGATGATGATGGTGGTGGTGGTGGTGATGGTGGTGATGCCGCCAACTATACCATGATGTATGGTAAGCACTGTGCTATTGCCACACATAGCTTAAATAATTTAATCCCTGTAACAGCCTGAAGAGAGAGGTATTTTGCTTATCTCCATTTTGATTATGGGGAACTGAAGCTGAATTTGCCATATGATCAGGGAAATAAGCTAATAAATGAAGGTAATGGGATTCAAACCCAGATAATTTTTTTATTCTAGTAATAAATGCTTACCATAAAATTTACTGCCTTAACCTTTTCTAAGTACAGTTCAGTAGTGTTAAGCAATCAGTCTCGAGAACTTAAACCCAGATGATTTGACGTAGAGTTTGTGTCCTTAACCATAGAGTGACTAGCCACTGACTGCATAAACAGAAAATTTAGTGATGGAACACTTAGACTTCATGTAACACATTAGGCAAGCCATAGTTTTTTGTTCTTTTTTAATTTGGTGTTTTTTGTGTATTCTAGAAAAGGGCAGTTTTCTTTAGGAGAAAATTTTACTTGATTTGTTAAGGAATCACTGCTTTTGACTTCTGCTCATGATGAAAATGGAGAAAATAGGACCATATGTATCCTCCTGCCTGAAAAAAAACAAAACAAAACAAGAAGAATAGGGAAAAAAGTGAGAAGCAATGGTTTTTAAGACAGTGGTCACCAGGAGCTGAAAGACAGAGATCCCTGAGAGAGAGGAAACAGATGAGGTGAGACCTGTGAGTACTTCAGCTTTCTGCCTTGGGAGAATTTCCATCTGCAGTGCTATGAGAAGGAACCTAGGTAAAGGCCAACAAACTGTCTAAGTTGAGGAGATGGAAAGGAGGAGAGTCAAGAGAAGCCAAAGCAGCTTGAGCTAGCCGACAGAATATCATTGAGGAGTGCTGCATAGAGAGAATTCCTAAGATCTGTTGAAGGTTTCCCTGGAGTGTTCAGCAGAGTATCAACCAGTGTGTACATAAGAGGAAACTGCCTGAGGCCAGGAGAAGAAACTGTGCCTCTTGTTCACACAGTACAGAAAACAGTACCTGTTCTCATTGGCCAGACTGGAAAAGACTCATAATTTGTGGAGCAATGGGTAGAGTAGTCAGATGGGTGTTGCCTCAATAGTGGGGAATACACTGATCACTTGTAAACGCAAGACTCAAAAGGATCAGACTGTTTCCAGGTTAATTTTACTTTGCTGGGAACAAAGCCTGAGAATATTTATAAGAGTACGAAAAATGTCCAGAACCCAACAAAGTGAAATTCACAATGTCTGGCACCCATTCAGTGAAAGATTATGAGGCATGCAGGAATGAAGCAGGAAAACACAATCCATAATGAGAAGAATAAGCAATCAGTTTGAACCAACCCAAAACTGACACAGGTATTAGAATTAGCAGACAAGAACAATAAGAGCTATTATAACTGTATTTCTTATGTTTAAAAAGTTAGATACATAGAAGATACAAAACAGATATAAATCTAATGTCTAGAGATGAAAACTACAATATTTTCAATGGAAAGTACACTGGATGGCATTAACAACAGACATTGCAGAGTATTAGTGAACTAGATGACATAGACATAGAAACTTCAAAATGAAAACAGAGAAAAGAGAATTTTTAGTAACTATGAAAAGGTCATCAGTGGGCTGTGGGAAAAGTTTGAGTGATCTAATGAAGATGTAATTGGAGTCCTTGGAGTGGGATGAAGAGAATAAAAAGTTTTTGAAGACCTAATGGTTGAAAACTAAATCCATGGATCCAAGAAATTCACTGAAACTAAATTTCTAGAACTATGAAGAAACCAAACCACATCAGAATCAAAGTGCTCACAGCCAATAATAAAGAGGAAAATCTTAAAAGCTACTGTGGAGGGAAAAGACATGTCATATTCAGAGGAGTAAAGATAAGAATGACAGATTTCTTGTTGGAAGGAATACAAATGAAAAGATGGTCGAGCAACATTTTTAAAGTATTTAAAGACAAAAAAATACAAACCCGTCAGCCTGGAATTCTATGCCCAGTGAAAATATCTTTAAAAAATGAAGACAAAATAGAGACTTTTAGACATACAAAAACTGGAAGAGTTCTTCATCCACAGTAGAAATGTTAGAGGAAGTCTTTCAGGTAGGAGGAAAATGGTAACAGATGGAAATATGGTTTCACACAAAGGAATGCATAACCCCAGAAATGATAAACAGAGAAGATTTTTTTCTTGTTGTTTATATCTTAATTTTTATATTTTTTATTTTTATTTTTTAAAGATTTTATTGGGGAATTGGCATAGGGGAACAGTGTTGGGGAATTGAGGAAGGGGACCAACCAAGTTGTTGTTCTTCAGTCTTTGTTGTGCAGGGCGCCAGTCGCCATCTGGCTGCCCGTTGGCAGCTTGTGGCCTCTAAGCTCAAGGTGCTGTGTTCAGTCTTAGTTGTGGGTGGTCGTAGTCACCATCCCATGTGGGAGTCAAACCTGGCAGCCTTGTTGTTAAGAGCGCACGCTCTATCCACTGAGCCATCTGGGCAGCAGCTCAGGTCAAGGTGCCAAGTTCAGTCTTAGTTGTGGGTGGGCGTAGCCCACCATCGAACAGGCAATTTTGTTATACCAACTGAGCCATCCTGCCACCTGTTGGCAGCTCAGTGACAGCTCAGCTCAGACGCAGTGTCACTGGCCCATGTGGGAATTGAACCAGCAGCCCTATTGCTCAGAGCTCGTGCTCTTAAGCCAACTCTTAACCAACTGAGCCACTCAGTCGGCCCTATTTATATCTCTTTAAAAGATAATTGTCAGTTTAAACGAAAACAATAACAATTGTGGGGTTTATAAGGTATACGTGTATGTAAGTAAAATATGTGATGGCAATAGCTTAAGGACCAGGAAGAGAGAGAGAAATGGAAGTATACCAATGTCAAGTTCTTTTTAAACCTGAAGTCTACCACTTGAAGGTAGGTTGGGATAAGTTAAAGGTATATACTGTAAGCCCTAAAGTAGCCATTAAAATAACCAAACGAAGAGTTGAGACACAAACAGGTTAAAACTAAAATGATGGGAAAAGATAGACCATGCTAGTAAAAAAAACAAACAAAAAAACCCCAAACAAACAAAAGGGAATGACTATGTTAATATCAGACAAAGTAGATTTTAGAACATAGAATATTACAAAGAATAAAGATCACTTGATAATGATAAAGGGGTGAATCCAAAAGGCATAATAATCATTAACATTTATGCATGTATTAACAAAGTCTTAATGTATTTAAAAGGATTGATGTCATATAAAGTATGTTCTCTGACTATAGTGGAATTAAATTAGAATCAATAACAAAGATAATGGAAAAATCCTCAGTGATCCGAAACTAAATAACAGACTTCTAAATAGCACATGGAGCAGAAGAAATCAAAAGGGAAATAAAGTATATTGAACAGAATGAAATGGTAACAATAGAATCTGTGGGATGCTGCTAAAGCAATATTAAGGGGACATTTATAGCACTAAAAACCTGGAACAGAAAAAAGGAAGGCCTTGAGTCAATGGCCTCAATTTATGAAACTGAAAAAAGAAGAGCAGTTGAATTCAAAGTTAAGCAGAAGAAAAGAAATAATGAAGATCAAAGTGAAAATCAACAAAATCAAAAACAGAAAAATAATGAAAAATCAAAAGAAATCAAAGTTGGTCCTACGAGAAGAGCAATAAAATCAGCAAATCTCTAGATATGTTCTGATTAGGAAGAAAAGAAAGATGTAGATTACCAGTATCAGGAATGAGAGAGGTAATATTACTACAGATTCAAAAGATATAAAAAACAGAAGGGAATGTTATGAACAGCTTTATCTCTATAACTTCAACAATTTGGGTAAAATGGACAAATTCTTACCAAAGCTCACTTAAGAAGAAATAGATAACCTAAATAGCTCTTTATCTATATTGAATTTGAAATTATAGTTGTTATTATATATATATTTTAAGATTTTATTGGGGAATTGGAGAAGGGGAACAGACAAGTTGCTGTCCTTTTGTACTTCAGTCTA
>NW_017731626.1:1177580-1189067 GCF_001890085.2 Hipposideros armiger | reverse complement strand
ACACACACACACACACACACACACACACACACACACACACACACACACACACACACAGGCATACATACCGGGGGTGCCAAAATAATGTATACAAGTGGACACTTTAGTCAACATTGCTCAAGCAGTGTTTGCCGTTTTCAGAAGTGTCTGAATGCACATGGTAATCACTTTGAGCACCTCTTGTAATTGCAAAAGTCAACTGTGACTTATATTCATCTTTTGTTATCGGTATATTTTGAGTATTACAATTTTAATACAGTTTTCATTTCTTAAAATGTATATACATTATTTTGGGCACGCTCTGTATATCTATCTATCATCTATCTATCTATCTATCTATCTATCTATCTATCTATCTATCTATCTATGTCTGTCGAGAGAGGGAGGGAGGGAGGGAAATTGTAGTTAATAACCTTTTCACAAAGAAATCCAGGCCAAGATGGCTTCACTGGTGAATTCTACCAAACATTTAAGAAGGATATAATACCGATACCGATTCTACATAAATTTGTCCAGAAAATTGAAGAGTTAGTATATCCCTACTCATTTTTTACCCTGATATCAAAACTTTATGAAGACAGTAAATACAAGAAAACTATAGACCAATGTCTGTCATGAACATAGATTAAAATTCTAAACAAAATTATAGCAAATTGAATCCAACAATGCTGTTAAAGATAATACACCTTTAACAAGTAGGATTTATTTCAGTAATGAAAGATTGGTTTAACATTGGAAAAATCAGTTTATCTCTTCCTGTAAGTGGCCTGAGGCGACCTCTGAAAATTGTTCACTATTCACTTGACCCAGAGAACCTCACAAATTCATATAAAGCAAGAGGTTCAAATCTACGTGTTCATTTTAAGAACACTCGTGAAACTGCCCAGACTATCAAGGATATGCATATCCAAAAAGCCACTGAGTATCTAAAGGGTGTCACGTTACAAAAGTAATGTGTGCCATTCCGTTGTCACAATGGTGAAGTTGGGAGATGTGCCCAGGCCAAGCAGTGGGGTTGGACAAAAAGTGTGCGGAATTTTTACTGCACTTGCTTAAAAATGCAGAGAGAAATGCTGAACTTAAGGGTTTCCATGTAGACTCTGGTCATTGAGCACATCCAGGTGAACAAAACTCCCAAGATGTGGCGCAGAACTTACAGAGCTCATGGGTGGATTAACCCGTACATGAGCCCTCATTACCACACTGAGATGATCCTCACTGAAAAAGAGCAGATTGCTCCTAAATCAGAAGAGGAGGTTGCACAGAAGAAAAACATCTCCCAGAAGAAACTGAAGAAACAAAAACTTATAGCCTGAGAGTAAATTCAGCATCAAATAAATTCTAAAAAAATAAAAAAAATAAAATAGAATCAGTATGATTTGCCATATTAATAAACTAAAAAAGAAAAAAAAAAGACAATGTACTCTAAATAGATACAGAAAGAACTGGTAATAAAAGTCAACAGTTGTTCCTGATAGTTTTTATAAGCAAAGTATGAAGAGAAGAGAACATCCTCAGCCTGATAAAAAACATCTAAGACAAACCTATGGCTAACATCCAAACTTTTGTGTATGATTGAAACTCCCATTAAAGTTAAGTTTTAAAAAAAAAAAATGTCTGTGAAAATAAAGTATTAGGATTAGTGAGAAAACTGTTGTATACATATTCATAGATATTTGAATAATCATGGAATCATATTAGAACTAAAATGGGCCTTCAAGATGATACTAATTCAAACTGTTTATCTTTCATAGGTCAGTATGGAAATCCTTTAACTAAATACATTAGACATTATGAAGGATTATCTTATGATGTGGATTCACTACACCAAAAACACCAGCGTGCCAAAAGAGCAGTCTCACATGAGGACCAGTTTTTACGTCTAGATTTTCATGCCCATGGAAGGTGAGTAAATTATTACAAACTGTGTTCAAAGTTCCCCTCTATTCAATCTAAGTTAAAATAAGAAATTTATACTCCTAATTTTTCTTCTCTAATGGAAAGGTCTCCATTTGGAAATTCAGCCACATTGATTTGGCATATGCATTAAAAAATGTTTTCTTTTAAAATGGATTTCCCTTTTTATATTGTTAAGGAAACAGTCTCATTTAAATATTTTTAAATTTATGAATCAGATTCTCTATTGTGTTATTAGAGAATATGTCTTTAAAGAAGATTCTATGTTCATAGTTTTCCACTACTTTTTGTGTGTTTTATAGGCAGTATATCTGTTTCCTGGTATCAACAGTAAAGATAGCTGGTTGTATGCCATTGAATAAGTCAATTTAATATCTCATTAACTCAGTTTTATCAGCTATAAAATGACAACTTATAGATAGATTACCTACTGTACTGCTCAATTCTCAGAATTGTTAAAGGATGAAGAACCAAGGAAGCCAGGGGAGAGAGGTAAAAACCACATTTATTTAATGCCTGTTGTGTTCCAGCTGCATAGATGCTTCATATGCAGTTTCTTATTTAATCCTCTCAACACCCAAAATGTCTTTTTTATATCCGAGGAAACTGAGGCTCCAAGAAGTTAACGTCTTTAAAGTTATACAGCAGAAACTTGTCGCAAACTTACGTGACTCAAAACCCCATATATCGTTTTTCTGTCTGTTAAGGGTACTTAGATACAAAATCTTCGAGTATTCTTTGTCAGACTCTCTGACTTGCCTGCTGTAATTAGCAAATCTTTTCCTTTTGTACTTTTTCTACTGGTGTGATCCTGATTTATTATTCACCTCCTGATAGGTTTTCCAGCTTCCATGCCATTTATCATTACAGCTATCCCGTGTACTACTACAAGATGATTCTTCCTTAAATTCTTCCTTTTTTATGTCAGCTTATTACTCTAAAGTCTTCAATTAACGATTGTTAGCCAGATTTCTTAACTTGGCATTCAAGATTCTCTGTAAATTAATTCTAGTCTATTCTAAACTTAATTTCACCCCACTTTCCAACGTTAAGTGTCTGTTTCACCCAGAATGATCTTCTGATTGCTGATTAAATCATGTACAGTTTGTTCTCTGTGTCATTTATCTTAAATAAATTCTCATCTTTTAATGCACAATTCAAGTTCTCCTTCTTTGAAGCTTTACCTGCATCTTCCTCTGAACTTTGAAATTACTTATCTGTGTCATTGGCATTATATTTATTCTCTCTTCCTTTTCATGCGGATATTTCTTGTTTGTTTCTATAACTGTGTTTTTATTCTTCATATTTAGTATGTTCATTATTTGCACTTGTAGTACAGATGCTTAAGAGAGTTTTAAAGGATGAAAAAATCAGATAATAAATGCTATGAAACAAAGTATTTTGTACATGGAAATAAATGTATCACTTAAGTATTTTCCATAGTAGAAAGTAATGATCATTGTAGAAAACAGTACCTAAGTTATAAAATCTCCTACTTTGATTTAAAGGAGGGAAAATGATTCATTTCAGGGTCTGCTTGTTTTCTAGATTACAATTTTTAGTGGCAGCATTTTATGTAAATTTTTCTGACCCTTAACTTCAGATGGTTTTTAATTACCTATTCTTAATTAGTTCCCTTAAATAACATGTAATCATTAAGCCTCCCTAAGTTTTTAGTGACCTTCTCAATATAAATTCAATACTGTATTCCCAATATGGGTGACAGCCAAAAGGAAAAGTTGAGATTCTAGCTGCATTTGGTTTGGGTACCACATTCCTGTTACATCATTAGGTTTTTATTAGATCTGTCACATAATTCATATTGAACATGTGGCAAAACCAAACCCCTATCTCCTTTTGTTTTTTTTGCCTGTGTGTGTAAGTGAATGAGAGAGAAAGAGTAAGTGAGTGAGTGCATGCTGTTACTTAGTCATCCAAAAAATATTTATTGACTGCTAGTTAAAAGTTACCTAGTTTAGGCTGTTGGTGATAGAAACACAAATCAAACATAGATCTAATAGGAGCAGCAACTGTACACAGGTTGTTATGTAAAAGGAAAATGTGATATGGTGCTTTACAGATGAAATGCCATAGATATTCAAAAGAGAAAGAACTTGTGACTGAGGCTCTCAGCAAAGGACCTGGAATCAGGAAATTTCATTTTTTGTATAAGTGGTCATCTTAGGCTCTTTTAACAGAAATCTGCTTAGTTAATTATATATTCGTATACTACATTTTCTAGAATAGATCCAAATTCAGATATTATTTTGTTGTCTCAATTATTATACTTGTGTATTCACACTGCCTCAGAATTTGTGCCCTAAAACATGCTTGTTTGTACCTACCTCCTAATATACCTTAGTTAAAAATGTGATGATCTGATAGTTTTATTTTTCATTTTTTTGAAATAGGCCTACAAAATGACTTAGGTGATATAATTAATACATTTCCTGTTAAAGTCTCTCCTCTTCTTCCACCATATACAAAATATTAGTTTTGGTACATTGCACCCCTCCTATACAGGATTTGTTCCTATATACAAATTATTGGTTATTTGGTTAATAACTATTTGTAATACATATGAGAAGTAAAGTGATTATGATAAAGCAGCAGTGTGTCGATTGGAAGACCAAGGCTTACTATGAATATAGTTTTGGGATGACTTTGGGCTATAGTTGGCTGTAGCCCAGCCTGTAAAGTGTGTATTGACCTTGTATATTGTGGCTAGACTTATAATCTATTTTTCACCTTTAAAAAAATATAGAGTTTGTTTCTCTTGATCTTGTAGTAGGGCTTAGTTCCCTAGAATTAGATCGGTATACTTGAATAAATTACAGAATACAGTAAATGCTGTGCAGTTAATGTGGAGAGCGGGGGAGAGAGAGAGAGACAGACAGACAGACACACACACACAAAGGATGTGCACATTTCAGTAATAAAGTCATTCTTTGTTGTTTTCCACCTAAGCACATGAACAGATTTTTTTCAACCTGGCTTCCAAGTTTCCTAAATAAGAAAGAGTGTATCACATCCCAAGTTTACAGATGTTAATGTTAAGTGAAGAAATGTTGAGACTTGTTGACCCAGTCTCTTCTTAAGAATTCTATGAAAAACCATTGCTCTTGAAATATAAAGTTGTTTGAAAATAAAAGCATCATGTGAGCCAGTGCTACAATTCTTGAGGAAAGATAAGTATTTTGAAACAAACTTCAGTTATATTCATTAGAATATTAAAATATCTTGATAATAAATACTAGGGTAAAAAAAATACTTAGCTTTGCTGAGAAATTAATTAATTTTCTGATTCAGAAATTACTTCACTTGGATGAATTCTGATAAATGAGATGCCTGAGTGATATGCCCCAAGATCATTGCTTCTTCCTCTTAGCTCAGTTAATTATAGCATTTATCAGTTTTATAAGAATTTTGTTTACATGCATATGTTCTCTGTTCCCAATGAACTTGAGCTGTATTCACCTTTTTTATATTGACGGTGGTCATTTAAGTTATATTAAACAAGTGAATGAATGAATGAAGCATTATAAAAGAAGTACAACATTTATAAGCAACAGGGATGACAGGGGAAGTATAATATTTTTGTTTAGGTCTGGCCCTCACCATAGAGTTGCTTATGGCATATTTAATTTGATGGAAAAAGTACACTAAAATAGTAGGAAATAGATTTTGAGGTGAAGTGTTGTATAGTCTGGAATATCTCGTCCGCTTGAGCAGTTGTTCTTAATCAGTAAATAGTAGGCAGATTTATCATATTGTGGATGCAGGCTTTTAAAAATAATTGTGGAATATTTGTTGTTTCTCAATCCTCATGTTCAAGTGTGTGGTGTACCAGGAACTATTGTGATTCCCTTTTCTTATTCTTCTGTGATACTAGTAAAAGACATGTCATATCCTGCCATTCCTGGCTTAGCTGTCATGTGTTATGTAGGCTTGTATAATACCAGTGCACTGCAATTTCATTAGGAATTTTGCTTATGTGACTTTCATAAAATGTAAATTTTATATTGTTCAGTCTTGGTTCTATATAACAGGGTGGAATATCACCATCGTCCTATATTGATTTAGATGAAAATTTAGCATCAATAAATATCCCTTGGATTTATCCAGGTAAATTAGGATAACAGGAGAAAAACTTCACTCCAAGACTGTAGAGTAGTTATCCTTAGTACAGCTCAGTGTGAGATTCTAGTGTATATGTATTTTAATTTATGCCTTTTATTGGCAACTATCATTGAAGAGAAGCATTAGGGATCATTCCACTATTTTTTCTTCCTAATAGACCTATAAATTTTCTGAAACACGGGCCAGCCAAGTGGCACATTGGTTAAGAGTTGGCTTGGGACGCCAGCTCTGAGCAGCAGGGCCCTGGTTCGGATCCCACACGTGGGCCAGTGATGTTGCACCCTCTACAGCTAAAATGGTGAGCAACAGCTCGACCTGGAGGTGGGCTGCCGGGAGTTGCTGACGACGGTGTAGGCTGCAGTGGGGCTGGCCAGCAGCTGGCATGCACTTTCGTGAGCAGCCGTGAGCCCCTGTGAGGGCTGTCCAATGGCCTGTGAGCGACTGCCTCACCCAGGAAGAGCGCAATGATAATACCAACATGGGCCAGTGACCCAACGTCCTCCACAACTAGACTGAAGAACAAAAAGGACAGCAACTTGTCTGTTCCCCTTCCCTGATTCCCAACGCTATTCCCCTCCCCCATTCCCCAATAAAATCTTAAAAAAAAAAAATTTTTTTTTTTCCTGAAACACTGCTTCATAGTGGTATTTAAAAAAATAAGTTGAAAGAATATCTGAGAACCATGATATAATACAGTTTATATTTTTGGTAGGAAGTATGCATACATTATTATATTGAGTTACGTTTTTTTTTTCCTTGTGTGTATATGCAATTTTAAACCTTTTCCTTCTTCATCACTTGTTTTCCAAATTGTGTACTTTGAGGTAGTCATCTTTTCTTTATTTTCTGGTTTTCTCACCATTTCGCTAACTCTACTGCCTCTCATCTACCAACTTTGCAATTGGGTGGGAACCCACTTACCGTATTTGCCGGCGTATAAGACGACTGGGCGTATAAGACGACCCCCTAACATTTCCACTCAAAATACAGAGTTTGTTATATACTCGCCGTATAAGACTACCCCCTCTTCCGCACACCTTCCACACACCAAATAAAAGGTAAAACAATATCAGATTTGATTTGGCCCACTGAAGTGCAAACAGCGTATTGTATTTCGTGTCACCACATAACCGTTTTGGCGATGTTGAGCCACCATGTCTGCTACATGTTTTTCGAGTTCTGGCCAGTGTGGGGTGCCTCTTCTTAATGCACACTTACCCCTTGGCATACTCTTTAATGCTTTCTCATTTGATTTCCAGTCCCGAACCATCTTTTCTGTTACTCCATATTGTCTTGCAGCAGCACAATTATTATTTTCCTTAGCAAAGTTTATAACTTTCAGTTTAAAATTTGCATCATACTTCTTTGTTTTGGCTGGTGCCATGATAGGGATGATAGGGGTGACTGGTCGACATTTTCTATGCTGTACTGTACAATGGTGCAGTATTGTGGTTGGCTGTTGGCTGTATACAAAGCCTGATTTGATTGGTCCCTGCTCCCTGTTTGCCCGCCCTGTCACTATAGCAGTCTGGTCCACCCTTGCATCAGCATCTCCCTGGGACCTCACTAGTGCGCAAGTGCGAGCTCTTCAACATTCTAACAGGCACCATGATAGCGCAAAATCGCGAATCTTCAATGCATATGTAAAGAAATATACGGTAACCTGAATTTACCACACTCGCAAAATCGCACACAGCCGACCATACACCCAGTATGGTATCGCGATTCGCGATTTTGCGCTATCATACTGGGTGTATGGTCGGCTGTGTGCGATTTTGCAGGTGTGGTAAAATCGCATAACAGCAAAATCGCATAACAGCCGAGCATACACCCAGCAGCGCTGCTGATGCCTGACCGGTATGTGGAATGAAGTGGGCGGGCATCGGGAGGCCGCTATGGCACGGGGCAAGCACTATGGGCAGTCTATCTGAAGTGTACCTGGCGTATAAGACGACCCCCCACTTGGAGGCATATTTTTCAGGGCCAAAAAATCGTCTTACACGCCGGCAAATACGGTACTTGTTTTCTTACAGGATAAAATTACTCATTTTGCTTAAGTTTTAGTTTCACTTATATCTTCCTTGGGAACTCTTGAGGATTTTTGTTTATGTATTTTTGCTTATTGAAGTAACTTATCTACCCCAGGGCCTGAAACTAATGTTTTTCAAACTGTTGAGCACAAGAGTATCTGAGGAGGATGTCTCAATGGGGTGCACATGGGCTGACTGCCCTTTCTCCTTTTACTGACTTGTTCTATTTATTCCTCCCTTTTAAAAATATTGGCTTCTTTAAGATAATTTGAAAAAAGGACTTTTCTGTTTCAAAAAGTACTAGTGGAAGTAACCATAATAGATATTTGACTCATAGTGGTATTTGTCTTGAAAAATAATTTGGATGTGAGACTTTCAGGCATCTTTATTAAAAGGAAGATGAAGGAAAAGAACCTTTAGAGATGTCAGGGATACCCTATTAAATACAGTTTTATTTCTAGGAATTACTAACCCAGGCCTACCATAGACCTTATTCCATTTAGACATGATAGGCCTGTATTTATGAAGATGGTCCTGGTCTATGTGACTGATGGATTACACTGACATACTTTAAAACAAGGTGTTTGCTCTCAGGTTTCTTCCCTGTGTTACCAAGGTACTTTATTGGTTGAGGCTTTGGGTCTTAATATGACTTTAGTTTAAGGGATACACTCTTTATCGATTGCTCTATTCTTCTGAGAATCAGAGCATATTGTCTTGAGCCAAAATAACAATTATATGGGAAATGGCAACTTCTTTTTACTCTCTATTCTTACCGTTCTAATCTGTAGAAAGGAACCTCTTTATATAAAAAAGGTGTAGAAGGCACATGACCTTCCAGAAACTTATAGAATCATATCCTAATATAATTTATTTTGTTGATCTGCACCAAAGGTGGCTCTGATACCCCTATTATTTGTTTGCTTTAGATGTAGAGGGCTTTTCTTCAAGCCTAAGAAAGGAAATCAGTTATTTTTACCACATGGTACAACTGCATCTTCAAAGCACTGAGGCTGGAAAGTTGGAATCTGGCGTATTTTTTCAAATTGCAGTTATTGGGTTGTTGGAAAAGTCATGCATTTTTGCAATGAAAAACAAAAAATACGCCATGACTTTTCCGACAACCCAATATTTGTTAACTGATTTTTGCCCTCCTATAATTTCACTCCATTCTTTATAACTTTACTACAATGCCACTGAGGAAAGCCAAAAAAGAATTATAATAGAACTACTATAATCAAGATGAGAGATAAAATACTATTGATCCATAGAATCAATATAGTGGTTAAATCTAAGGGTAGAAAAACATTCCCAGGGCAAATAGTGTTCTTTATACAGAATATCTTAACCGCCTCAAAGGAAATCTAAAGTTTATCTTTGGTGACAGTGTACTATATTATAATAATACAGAGAACGAAACCTATTGAAAGAAACATAGTAAAAGGGAACAGAGTTTATTTAGCCTTAGTCTTGAAAGTGGCTCAAGCATTAATAATCAAAGAGAATTTCTTATGGTGATGGTGTAAAGTACAGTTTTCAGTGAAAGTCAAATGTTAAATTTTCATTTCTAGATCTTATTTGCATTTGTTCAGATTTTAAAAGGTGACTTGTTGATGGAGACTGATAATATTACATTAAGACTACTGTAGCCCTCAACATGTTAGCTCGACTTTTCATCACATGCTTGAGAGACATTTGTGGTATGGTAGAAAGAGTAATATGCAGCAGCCAAATACTGGGGCTCTAGTTCTAATTCTAGCCTTGTGACGACCTTGAGTCATACCCTTTTATAAAAATATTCATCATGCCTTTTTTGCAATGTTACTGTGAGGATAAAATGCAGTAATATACATAAAAGTGCTGAAAATCATAAACCTACATAACTTTAAGAAGAATTATGTAATCTCATCATCATCATCACAATATGACTATCTCAGCCAATCTTTTGGGGCTTTTACTACCAAGAAAGGTAAATTTGGCTACACAGTTTTATTTTGTACTCTGACTTTTTAGAATACAGCGATTTGATTTATTTGTTTATTTCTATTGTAAAATAACTTATAACTTACCATTTTAACCATTTTTTAAGTGTACAATTTAGTGACATTAAGTACATTCACAGTGTACAACTATCACCACTATCCATTTCCAGCGTTTTTTCATCATTCCAAAGAGAAACTATGTACCCGTTAAACAGTGACTCCCCATTTTGCTCTTCCACCAGCCCCTGGTAACCTCTATTTTACTTTCTATCTCTGTGAACTTGTCTATTCTAGGTACTTCATATAAGTGGAATCATACAATATTTTTCCTTTTGTGTCAGACTTAACCATGATGTTTTTAAGGTTCATCCATATTGTAGCATTTGTCACAAGTTTGTTCCTTTTTAAGGCTGAATAGTCTATTGTATGTGTTTATCACTCATACATATAATTATTTATCCGTCTGTTGATGGACATTTGGGTTGTTTCTATCTTTGGCTATTGTGAATGTTGCTATAAACATTGGTGTACAAGTATCTGCTTGAGTCCCTGGTTTCAATTTCTTTGGGCATATACCTATTAGAACTGCTGAATCATGTTGTAATTCTATGTTTAACTTTTTGAGGAACCATCAAACTTTTACCAGAATACAATGATTTTTATAAGGCAACATTCACTGTACTTTTTATGACCTTTGGACCAAAAGTTTCAACAATTAAAGAATCAGGTTGTGTTTTCAGATTGTTTTTTATTCAGGGCTTGTTGAGAAACTGGGAAGGCAGAATGTGGTTAGTCAGCTAATTTTTATTATTATTTTATAATGTGTTATCCAACAGGAATATTGCAAAGAATGTGTAATTTATATAAATATTAAAATAACATAAAGATATGAACTATCAAACAGATGGTAGTGGAATTAAAATAGGGAATTGGAATCTAGTGGCTTACTTAATGGAATAAATTATGTTCAGTTCCTGATTATTCATTTGTAGTTTGTCTATTTCATAGATTGTGACAGATTTGAATTCAGTCTGGCTTCTTTCTACCATTTACCTGCCTTCCAGGCTCACTCCTGTTTCGTTCTCTTATCTGTTGATATATGTTTTAGATACAAATTAATTTTGATATTAATAAAAGCAGTGCATTTTGGGGGTATGATCAAAATTTTATTTTTTGTTATCTTTACTGCTACTTGACCCTGTGCATGGATCATTGAGAACTGATTGTATATGTGGTTTTAATCCAATTTAAATCAAAACTGAGAATAATGTTTTATATATATATCAGACAATTATATTATAAAATCAATATTAGGATTGGAAGGGGCCTACCTCAAGTGTTCTTCAATTCTCTGTTATAACATTCCTCTAGGGCTGCTATCTGCTTAAATACTTTAAGTGTGATGTAAAGCTATTTTT
>NW_017731626.1:1171222-1176130 GCF_001890085.2 Hipposideros armiger | reverse complement strand
GGCCCCTGTGTGTATTCTTTTGTGTCTTTACAAAAGTGCATATTTTTAGTAGTAGTATCTTTTTTATGAATGAGTAGTTTGCCATTGTATGAATAAGCCTTGACGATCTTTTTATTCACTTTAGTTGTTGATAGGCATTTAGGTTATTTCCAGTTTGGGGCTATTATGAATAAAGGTGCTATGGACATTTGTGTCTAGTTGTTTGAATATATGTTTTATGTTTTCATTTCTCTTGGAGTGGAATTGTAGGTCACAGGGTTTCTGTATGTTTAACTTTATAAAAAACTGGCTTTTTTCCAAAGTGATTGTACCATTTTGTACTTCCACCAGCAATGTGTGAGAGTTCAGGTTACTCTGTATCCTGTTGACATTTAGGAGTTGGCTAATTGAAAACTTTGGTTCAGATTTATGGATAGAAATTATGTTATGTGCAGACTTTTATGGCAATTTTGAGATACATGGTATACTTTTAAGAGATTAGTAATGGTAGCGAATTTGCTACCATTTATTGTATATCTCCTATGTGCCAGATACTGTGTTAATGACATAATATAATGTATAAATACATTATAGTCTCTGATCCTTAAAACAGTTGTACAAGATAGAATTTATTATCTTTGTTTCACAGACAGGAGTCCTGGACTAATAAATTTTAGGCTTAAGATTTGATTTCAAGTTTGATTCTAAACCCTAGATTCTTTATTTAATTTCACTTCACTTCGATCATTCTCCTAGAGTTAAAACAAGTATGATTTCAGTTAATATCATTGTCTTTTAGAGTTCCCAAATTGAACTGAGGAAGGTCCAAAGATAATTAAAGGAGTTACAATACAAAACCCCTGGGAAAAATAAAGGAGTTGAAAGATTTTGTGTGTGTGTGTGTGTGTGTGTGTGTGTGTGTGTGCGCGCACACACATACAAGAAAGAGCATGTGTCTCAGAAGAGATGTTAAGTATCTAATATATTGGGTGGTCGGGAAAGTCATGACATATGTTTCCATGTTTTTCAATGCAAAAATGCGTCGTGACTTTCCCGACGACCCAATAGATTCCACTTTTCTATGTATCATGTGAAAAGTGGGGGGAAATGGCAAAGATGCAGAATGACTTGAGAGGGAAGACAGGTAGTGGTGAGTAATAGTAATTGGGTCAAGAAGTTTGTTGTTATCTCAAAGCAGTGTAGTTCCTGTTAGAATGATCTTTTTTTTTTTTTTTTTTTTACCATGTAAGAATCAGCCCGTTTGAATTTATTTTAAAATATATACTAGGCAGTTATTGTTTAATATATAATTTAAAGTTGTGTCACAGTGTCACAGCTACTAGGTTGAATTTTAGAGCAGAATTTTAATAAGAAAATCTTGGTCAGTATAGACAGATTTTTCCAAATAGACAAGTTGTATGAAACTGTACACATTTTGCAGACATTTTTTAATTAAAAAAAATTTAAAATTTAGATCCTTTAAATTTTCATTTTTCCTTTTCCCATCTCATTTTGCAGGCATTTCAACCTACGAATGAAGAGGGACACTTCCCTTTTTAGTGATGAATTTAAAGTAGAAACATCAAATAAAGTACTTGATTATGATACCTCTCATATTTACACTGGACATATTTATGGTAAGTTGAACCTTAAAAGAACCCTTTTCTTTAATTTTTTTCTACACAAGGAAATATATATATATGTTGAAGCATAGGCACATATTTCAGAAAAGATGGGATAAATTCTGAGGAGATTTGAATATATCATGAAGTGTGTAATTGTCTTTGAAAATGAAGTTATCCTTGGACCTATCTTTACATGTATAATGTTGAATTATGCAGTGTTTAGCTTCTGAAAGGTATGAATTTTTGACTAATACCTCCAAACTGTTAGATTAAAAAAAAATTAATGACTTCTATAATTTTCTGATCTTCCAAGCAAGACATTAGCAATAAATTTCTGTGTCTTAGAAGAGGGAAAAAAATCTAAAAGGAAACTATGAAGAGCACCTTAACAGCCAAAAATAATGTGACAAAGTCATTGATAGGAAAATCCTCTCGGAGCCCCTTTTTCTCAGAATCTACATGCTTTTATTCACAATTCTAACAGATTTCTCTATTGCACCAGGGTATGGAAGTATTGGAGGTGTGGGGGACACACTTAACCCAAAAGAAAGTTAAATTTGACAGTTTAGTAGTAGTCTGGGAAGAATAGAACAATTATTGAAGTCATAAAACTAAAAAATCAAAGTCTTCTGGAGGTATTAGAGAATGTCACAAAATATCATTGTGTTATAACTGTGCTTTAATAAACAGGGTGATCCTTAGTGTTAAAACAAAGGTAACTGAAAGGTAAATTTCAATTCTACATATTAGAGAGATTTCCACTCAGAATCCTAACATGAAAAATTAAGTGCTTGAAAAAATGTTTTTATTATTTCATTATGCCAGGTAAGTGAGGCATTTCTATACTTAAATTTCTCATTTGTAGATTAAACCTAGTTAATAAATTAAGTTTTTTGAACTCTCATAATTATGTTACTGAAGGAAAGTATTTCTCTATCAGTCTAGATTTTTAATGTTAGAATATTGATTTCTATTTTTTAAATTATTTATCTTGCTGGGCAAATAACAGGTAGCTTCTGCCCTTTTTGGGTAGGCGTTAGTCCACAAAAGTACTAAAGACTAAATAAGTTTGCAGGTAAAAAATCACATCATTTAGAATACCAGTGTCTTGGCTTTTACCTTCAGTCCATGATTCAAAGTCAACTAATTAATTTTAATGTATAACTTAGAAATTATGGCAAGCCTGATTTTTGTTTTAATGAGACAATGTTAACAAGTAAATTTAACTTTTAAAGCCCCCTCCTCCTACTTTCCAACTCTTGATATCATTTGATGTTTAGTGCTCAGCTTTTCTTTGAGACTAAATTACAAACCAAAAATACCTTTTTTTTTTTTTCTATTTTCTTTCACAAGAGAAGTGTAATTGATGGTGTATTACAAGTCTTTGTCCAGTATCTTAAAAGGGATTGTTGGTATGCTTTCGTTCAAATAGCTTCTGAAATATTTGACGCTCTTATTTTTAAAATGCATTTTATTAAACTGAAAGAGTTAAGGAAGCCAAAACGTTCATGCAGAATATATCAGGTGGAAAAGCAGCTTTTTTCTTATACTAATAAGATTAATTTTACTATCTTTATTTTGAAAGTGTTTATCAGTGGATCAGCTAGCCTCTTTCTGTACATTAATTTAACAATTATTTATTGAATGACTACTGCATACATGCCAGTTAACTGCTTGGTGCTGGGAATGATTGTCAATAGATGTTCTATTTTTCATTGTTACTAATAATTGTATGTTTTAACTAAGTACTATTGTAGTTGCTGCTCACATCTCAAATTCAGCTATAGATATATTTTATGTTAAAATTTTCCCAATTAAAAAATATATAAAAATGGCTTTTTAAAGAAGAATGAATTTAACATTCATGTGCAAATTAAATTTTCAAGAGTTTGTTGCTTTCATTAATAGGTGAAAAAGGAAGTTTTAGCCATGGGTCTGTTATTGATGGAAGATTTGAAGGATTCATCCAGACTCATGGTGGCACATTTTATATTGAGCCAGCAGAAAGATATATTAAAGACCGAAGTCTGCCTTTTCATTCTGTCATTTATCATGAAGATGATATCAGTAAGTACTTAACTTTCGTCAAGTAGTTTTTTGCAAAAGGCATTTGGGGGATGGGAACAGCGCTGGGGAATTGGGGGAAGGAGAACAGACAAGTTGCTGTCATTTTGTTCTTCAGTCTAGTTGTGGAAGACGTTGCTTCACTGGCCCAAGTTGGCACCATCATTGCGCTCTTCCTGGGNCTACAACAACTTTGCGAAATGATAAATATGTTAAACCTCTGGACATTTATTCTTTAGTCTAACAAAGCTGCTCTTTTAGAGGTAGTATTAATATAGTAAATTAACAGTATATCTAATAATAAATGAATGATTTTTCAAAAAATTGTGGCCCTTTTAAAATAACGTATGTATTTACACTCACATATATGATCAAGAATTCCCTATTAGTTGAGGAAGTAATTTTATGAAAAGACAGAATGTGTAACAAGAATTCAGGCAGGATTCCTGTTTGTTTAGCATAGACTATTTTTAACTTTGTGGAGTTTCCATTTAGAAGACATGTTTGACTTTATTGATTACTTGCTGTAATAATTGGAACCTTAAGACTCTAAGGATGCTTTTCCTAGCCGAGAGTCCTTGTTACAGCACCTGGGAGTATTTTGGCAAGAGTTTTTGGCAAATAGAATATGAGTACAGCTTCAAAATAAATTGGTGCTAAGATTGACATGAAATTAAGGAAAAGATAAAATAGACACTGTTCAAAAAGGGACACACTTTCTGAAGCTAATGAGTATACCCTGTTGACCCCTATTCACATGAACAATGAATTGGGGGGTTTTTGTTTAAAATCAACTTTATTGAATTATAATTTACATAAAATAAAATACACTCATTTCAATGTATAGTTTGACAAATGTGTACACTTGTGTAACCACCATTCAAATCAAGATATAGAATGTTTCCACTGTAGCAATAAATTTCTTTGTACCCCTTTGCTGTTAGTCTCTCTCTCACCGTAGGCAACCACTGATCTGGATCCTGTTACTATAGATAGATTTTGCCTATTCTAGAATTACATATATATGGAATTATACTGTGTGTATTCTTTTTTTTTTTAAGATTTTTTTTATTGGGGAATTGGGGGATGGGAACAGCGCTGGGGAATTGGAAGGGAAACAGACAAGCTGCTGTCCTTTTGTTCTTTAGTCTACTTGTGGAGGACGTTGCTTCACTGGCCCAAGTTGGCACCATCATTGCGCTCTTCCCAGGTGAGGCAGATCAGTCGCCGGCTTCTAGAC
>NW_017731626.1:1146717-1166967 GCF_001890085.2 Hipposideros armiger | reverse complement strand
GGCATCCCAAGCCAGTTCTTAACCATCGAGCCACTCGGTCGGCCCTAGACTTCACTTTTTAATCCTGCTATTATTTGTATATCCATAGTCATCTAATCATGAGAATGCTTTGATGAAATACCACAGAAATTCATTCCTCTATATGCCTCTTGAATACTTTTATACTGTAATTAGACGTCTCTATTTTTGCCTAATTTTTTTTAACTTGGCAGCTTTCTCCTGGCTTCATTTTCCTTTCTACAGCTGCAAATTTATTGTCAATAATTTCATTCCTACCTCTAGTAATGTACTGGAACGCCTTAACCATTTTGACTTTTCATACCTCTGACAGTTTCTGTGCTTTAGCGTTTGTCCAAATGCTTGTTATTTCTGATGCTGGATTAGTACAGAAAATAGCATAATTATTCTAGATAGGATACATTTATGATTTTAGCTACTTGCTAAATCATAAATTCATTAATGCTACTTGCTCATATATTTGCTCATTCTTGCTTGATTCCTTTCCCAACTTCCCCTCCTGGTATTTCAAACTCTCCTCAATCTTCAAGCTACAGTCCTTCACAAGCTGGAATATGAATTCCTTTGCCTTGCTTCCTTTCTACAATCAGAATTACCATCTATTTGATTTGTATGTTACTTTGTAATTTTCTTAGTAATTTAATCTTTTTGCAGGTTTACCTTCTCTATCAATGTATGTAAGTTCTCCAACTGTAATTCTGTTTCTTTTGCTCCATTAACATTCCAAATACCATGTCTGGAGAAGGTTCTTCACAGATACTTAATGAAATCTTGAAACATTTCCCCATAATGTTTTCTCAAAATCAAAGAAGACCTTTTGGGAAAGGAAGAAGAGGAGGACAGTAATTTGAGAGATTTTGAACTCATCTTTTTCTTCCTATCATATTATAATCAAACCTTTTCCCTTGCTTTACATGTCCCATGATTACCCTCCACTGTGTTTATTCTGCCTTTTGTGATTTCTTTTATTGCATCTTCTCTCTTGTTTCTCTCCTCTTATCTACTTATATGTACAGTAGTTTAAGATATTCTGCTCTTTTTTCCATTTTTGTTTTTTTCTTATCATATAATTGCATTTTTCTTTTATCTTACTTGTATCTTACAGTAACTTTCAAATATTTTCATTTATGTCACCCTTTCTTTGTCCCAAAAGATGATGAGTTATCTTGGAGGATCAATGACATTGGATGAGACTTAGTTTTCTGTTACTTCTGGCATTTAATTTTACCATTGATTTCAGCTCTTATTTTTCATTTGTCTAAGTAAATATATGTTCGAGATTCCAAGGCCTTTTCATGTTTTTTTTCTTTTTTTAAAATTACCAATTATATTAGAGCTTAAAAATAGTAATGTTTAGAGTGATTTTCTCTGGTAATTGGAGATGTAACAATACGAGGATGAGAATATGGGAAGGAATTGCTTTAAACAGATTTTTTAATGCTTACAAATTTAGACAATTACTTTTATGTGAAAATTGGTCAAGGCAACCGTGGTTTAAGAGAAGAAAACACCCATGTGTTAACCTTTTAGTTTCTAAATAGTTGCTATATTCTAGATTCTAGACCAAGCAAGGGTTGGCAAACTTTTTCTGTAAAAGGGCCAGATAGTAAATATTTTTGGCTTTGTGGGCCTTATGAACTCTATTGCAACTACTCAGTTCTGCCATTGTAGTGCAAAAACAGCTATAAAAAAATCAGTAAACTAACAAGTGCAGCTATGTTCCAATAAAACTTTAGTTATATACCCTTAAATTTGAATTTCATATAATTTTTACATGATATCAGATAGTCTTAATTTTTTCAACCATTTAAAAATATAAGAACTATCCTTAGCTTGCATGCCAAACAAAAGGACTCATTGTCTAGCACTCTGTAGTTTGCCTACCCCTCTTCTATGGGATGGATAGATGAATTTACTTTTTTTAAAAAATTTATTTTATTATTATTATTATTATTATTATTATTATTATTATGTTTCAGGTGTACAAAACAATGCAATAGTTATCCTTTTCACCCCTCACAAAGTGACAATCCCCCTCCCTGATATTATACATATCTATTACAATTTCTTTGACTCCATTCCCATACTATACTCCACATCCCATGACTATATATGTATTAAATTATAGTTGACATATAGTGTTATTCAACAGCAGCTTCAGATGTACGGTGCAGTGGTCAGCCCTCTACACCATCTATGAAGTTGTCTCCCTAACAAGACATGAGTCGATCTGGCCTCCTAAAATATATTTACAACATTATTGGTTATATTCCCCAAGCTATGTTTTCTATCCCTGAGGCCATATTGTAGTTACCAATTTATGTTGTCTCGTCAGTTGACTTGTTTTAACCTCACTGTGTAGAATACCTAAGGTTCTAATAGTAACAGCAGTAGTAATGACAGTAGTGATTACTGTTTAATGTGTTCCTAGCACTATATAAAGTTCTTTACTTGAATTTTTTCATTTAATCTTCACAGTAATGTGAGGTATAAGCCCACATATTATCCTCACTTTATAGGTAATGAAACTAAGGCTTAGAAAACTTATGTCACTTGATTGTGGATCTTGTGTTTTTAATCATGCGCTCTTAGGAAGAAAGCTTTGACTTCTTATTGCCATTACTCCATTGATTTCTAGGGCTTTTCTGAAATCTGTAAGTCTCTATAAATCACACATTTGCATTTGTTGCTGTTTTAAACCTAATTTTCTCAATATATTCAGTAATGGATGTTTTATTTTACAACTAATTAAAAGGTAGATGATGTCTCTTTAATGTACATTGTTTTTGTATAATTTGCGTAAGTGCTAATAATTATAATAATTTATTTTCACCACCGAAGTACTACATGATCATTTAGATCACTGTGTGTGTGTGTGTGTGTGTGTGTTTGGTATGTCTCTGTATGTTATTTTTAGCAGAAACAAATGACAGGGGAGCACACCAACTTTGGGTAGGATTTCTGATGAGAATTGGCTACCCTACTCTTAATACTGTTTTTGCAACTGTAGGCGTAAATGTATGAAACCACCATGGAAAATGATATTCTATTCTGGAGAACTTTAGGGAATGGCATCTGAAGCCTGTAGCAGAACAGAGACAGTTTTCAGCAAAAATTTCTAGGTGCTTTGATACCCAGTTAGATGCGATGGTGATAGCTACATGTAGTTATCAGCTTAAAATTCCCACTTGTTCAATTCTGTATTTAGGTAGTAAAAAGCACTCTCTATTTGGACATAGAAGTGTGAACAGTTATGACAAGGTAAGAATACCACTTAATCCTCTGCCCCTTGGCACAGTTTAAAGAAACTGGGAAAAACATTGTCCATAAACTATACTATACTGTTCACCTTATTAATCTAGGGATTTAGGGCATTAAGTTAATCAATCTTAGGATTAATTAAATTTAGGACAGCTTTTAGGAATGACTGACATCTGATTGCTTCGAATCACTTGTTGTAAATAGTGTACCCTGCACCCTTTTGTATACTACCTCTCTGAGAGGGCAAAGGTCTAAGTAATTTTTCTATGCTGTACATGTACAGAAGTATTTCATTTCTGCATTTAAAAATACTTTAAATATAAGAAGTTGTAGAATAAGAGTGTTTGGGTTTATTTTTTTTATTTCAAACTTATTTTCCTGTGTGTGGTCTAGAAAAACACAGAGAGCTTGAATTTGCCTGTGCCTGCTACTTTCAGCACGTGTGTCAGCCGTGACTGTATTTGTTGCCTCTTTCCCTTGTGCTTCAATCGAAAGACCCCTTATTTCTTGTTTTGAAATTGAGATCATTAAACTTGATTTCAGGGTGAAGGCCTCATTCACGTAGAAGCCTCCTCATTTGTAGAAACTTGAGGATATCGCTTCTAAAACCTTTTAAAAATCTATTAGTTTCATATTATGTTTTTGAAGCTGTTGACATAGATGAATTTTGTCACAGGCATTAAGACTTCCAACTCTTTGTGTCACTATTATTGGGAGGGAGGCACAAAGGAGAGAAGAAAAAGAGGGAAAGAAGAGTTGATTAGAAAGTATTGATAATGGTTAGTATTATTCAAATCTGACATTATCAGATTGATAATGTCATTCCACATATAACAGGAAATTCTGAGGACTGTCTAAAAAGTGTTCTAGCCATACTTAAGGTCCAGTCTAAAACTTGAAAATCTGTTTATGCAAATCAAGTTGTGACAAACTATGCTAGACAATTGGAAAGACTGAGGAATGGAGAGCCCTGATTGCTTGATAATTGTTTCAGTAGCAGAAAGGTTTAAGACTATGATTGGAAAGGCCTCTGACTTCAGAACTCCCACTGTGCATACAAGTGTAATGGTTAATCTCTCCACTATATATTTTAATTCACATGCCTTACTTAGCATTGATCTTAAAGACTGAACTTTCTTAAGCATAGTGACGGTGTTTGAAAGAAATATAAAAATTTAGAGGTATTGATGATTCTGTCTTTGCTTTTTTCCTGAGATAATCTCTAGGGAAATATAAATTTATTTCTCTAAACAACTCACAGGCACAAATGCAGAGAAGTTGAGAAGGCCATGAGAAATGGTAGCTATTTTAAAAGCAATGTTGAATTAGAAATGTAAGATACTAAGTTGAGAATACATTTTTTTTAAAAAAAGCCTGGTAAAACGAGACAGTGAGGGGATTAATTTGGGGGGGGCAGAATTTGGAGAAAATATGCCCAGCCTTTTCAAATTATTCAGTCAGAAATTTTATTCTGTTTTATTCATATAAATAAGACTCAAGTTGAGAAAACCTTAGATCAGGACCTTTTCTGATTGGTTGCCATATATGTGTATTTGAATATGTGTATTTATTTTAAAATATATAAAATATTTTAGCTGCATGATTGATCATTTCAGAAATATAAGATTATTTAAAAATAACAAAACTCTTATACCGTAAAGCAGCTCCAAAACTAATCCTAGAAAGTGAAATTATATTTGGAAATTTTGTTCTTTTGAAATACTACCTCATGATTTTGTTTCAGAGTATTTGAAATGTTTTTACAAAGAGACTGAATAAGAAATTTAATTCATTGTACAATCTGGTAAGGGGAAGCAGAATTTGCCACTCCAAAATATGCCTTTTGGGATATTGATGAGTTTTAGTTGGTTATTTTTAAGAAACAAAAGATTCAGAAAGAACCTTTGACCTTACCCCAACTGCCTAAAATAATTTACATAGAGGACCTGCTCCAGGAAGGGAGTTATTACAGATAGTTTCATATTACAGATAGTTTCATATAAACTAAAGTGTGATAGGGTGGAACCTAGCGAGTCCTTTGATCAAAATCCTCTCTGTGTCCCATCTTTTCTATCTCGATGTGAATTGTCTTCCTGCCATTTAAAGTCCCAAACCATGATCACCCCCATCATCAGATCTCATGTTCCCATGGAAGCCCTGTATGTATTCACGTAATAAATTTGATGATTTTCCTCCCGTTAGTCTGTCTCATGTTAACTTATTAGTCTAGCCAAAAGAATTTAGAAGGAAAATTTTTTCCCTCCCCATTACTGCATTAAATATTTAAATGCAGTTTTAAATATTCTCATAGTTTTCCACATACTGTCACGTCAAATGTTTGAGGATTTGGAAAGAAGTTTTCTTTTCTTGGGGCCGGGTGGGGGGCATTGTTTCTTCACCATACCTGGTCAGCAAACTTCCTGGAAAATATGGAAAATAGAGTTGTTTGGAGTGAACAAGATCGATGTAGTACTGAATTGAATAGCAATCTATAATTTTAGTATTGTAAAAAGCACTAGAATTACTTCAGAACCCTAAGTTTGAAGGTGATGGAAACTGAAGCCTGAAGAGTCTTGAACAGCTTGTGTAAGATATTGTGATGACAAGGATCTGTGTCTCCTGGCTTCCCTCCAGTGCTTTTTTTGCTTACATTCTAAGTTAGGGAAGACTAGTTTAAAGGCTGGTAAAAGTTAAAGGACCTAATGACAATGAGGACAACTATGGTGGGGATTAAAAAAAAGATTAGAAGAAAGCTAAGCCTCCTTTAGTTTTGGTATTATCATTATTGATTTTGCTGAAGTGTAGGCATATTCACTACTAAAAAATAGAGTAAGTTTACATTTCACATTCAACTATTATGATTGATAAGTTATAGAAAAGCTACAAAAAATAGCATTTGAGAAAATGTGTATGTCCTAGATGTAAGTAGAGATAAAACTCAATCTTCATATCTGTTATAGCACAATTCAGTGTTTGATGTTTATGCTAGTGATTTTTTTTGAGTGTGCCTGAGGACATTGGTCCAGGACTTGGACCATCCCTCAAGAGCTGCTTCTAAAGAGGCATTGTAATATCTGCTTTATTATTAAAATGTTAAATTATCTTCTTGGTTTGTAAATTTAGAAATTTGATGGATAATCTCCATAAGCAATCTTGCTGTCTTATATCTATGTTCAAACATTACACTAGGAATTCATTGATGTGGATTTTTCTGGTTTCAGCAACTAGAGCCTTGGAATCATGGATTTATGGTGACTTTGTAGATCAGCTACTAAAAGCTATTTCAGCCTTTATTTCATTTACTCAAGATCATACAGCAATTGGGGCAGAATGGTAGGGAGAAAGCAGAGGAAGAGGTAATGTGTCGGAGAGCTGAGCCATGGCAAATGTATTAGGAAGGAGTTAGAAGGAAATCAGGTTGACGCATTAGAATAGCATGTGACCTTATGCAAGTCACTTTTTCTGGGTCTCATTTTCTTCATGTATAAAATGAGGGTGTTGGAACAGATCATTAATATCTCTTATCTCCTCCAAAATTTGATGATTCCAAACTACTTTTCCTCTAAAGCTGAAAATATTTTTGGATTTGCTGATTATCATATGACTATATAAAATATACATTTTTGCTTGTGAATTCAGTAGAAAATGGAGTGTGTCCAGCACCATTAACATTTTGGTGAATAGCCCTTCAGATCTTACACACTGTTTTAAATTTTATTTATAATGTGTCTTAGATTTGTTTCTATGCCAATAAACATAGCTCTTCCAACCCTCCTTTTAAATGTCTGCATAATATTCCATTGTTTCATTGATGAATGTATTATTTATCACCCCATCAACTAAATGAACATTTGATAGATTACTGTTTTTCACTGTTTTCATTGTTGCTTCAATTTTGTGCATAATTTTCCCTCTGAACATTTGCATGATTATTTACTTAAAGATTGATCCCTAGAAGTAGTGTTGTTAGAAATTTAAATTTTGATATGTAGTGCCAGATGACTCTCTAAGGTTATGCAAATTTATAGTGTTATACCTAGAATATTAATATTGATTTAATATCTTGATATATAGTTTGTAGGCATATTTCTCCAGATGCTCCACAAAAATGTCCCTTAAAAAAAATAGGATTCAGTCAAGGTTCACGTATTATATTTGGTTGCCACATCTCTCTAGTTGGTATTTTTTTCTTATGCAGCCTTATTGAGGAAAAATTGACACAATAAACTGCTCATATGTAAAGCATACAGTTTGATAATTTTTGACATATGTATACATCTGTGAAACTGTCACGATAATCAAGACAGTGTATGTATCCATCACCTCCAAAAGCTTCCCTTCTCCTCAGTGTAACCCTGCCCCTTCCCAATCCGTTTCCTAAGGTACTAATGTGCAGGTTAGTTTGCATTTTCTAGAGTTATATGTAAATGCAATTATACATTATATACTCTTTAAAATTTTTTTGGCTTCCTAGCACAGTTTTGAGATTCATTCGTGTTGTTGTAATTATTAGTAGTTTATCCCTTTTTATTGATGAGTAATATTCCATTGTATGGATAACATAATCTGTTTGTATTCACCTGTTGATGGACATTTCAGTTGTTTGCAGTTTTGGGTTATTACAGACAAGACCACTATAAAGTTTTTGCTATTAACTCATCAACTATTGATTGATTAAAGAAGATAAATTTTGAAAAAAGGCAAGGTGATGAAAAAATCCTAAGTAGTACTTTTAATGTCTTGGTCTAATACCTGTGCTCCAGCAAGGGGAGATGTTGGAAATTTAAGGTGTGACTTGTGGAAGCAAGAGAGCAGAAGGAATATTCATCTTATGCTAGTTGTAGATTCTCTGTCCTCCAAACCCATACTCATCCTTCAAAATACAATTCAGGTATAATCTAGAAGCCTCTTCTGGTCCCTCAGTTCTGAGTGTCCTCTCTGCTGCTTATGTATCCATGAATCCCCCCTATGTTTTGAATCCAACAGTTTACAGTTCATTGGTCATATGACTGACCTTTGAGAAGAGGCATGGCAGGAAAACAGCTGCTGACTGGATCAGTAAGTTAAATTCAGCCAATATTTTTTAATAAACTGTGGATGATTGCAGGGAGACTAAATACTTATCAAGTTAACATTTAAATGTAATATTAGTCTGACACCCCAGCTAGATTTTAAGCTCTGTGTCATTTATTATATTGCTAATGTTTGGTAAATAATAATTTTTTCCTTCCCTTATTTGTTTTGTAAATAAATTGATGCAATTAAGACTACCATTGACATACAATTAGGAAATTTATGTGCATACAGGCCCTAATTTTATTTATTTATTTATTTATTTAGAAAAGATTTTTTTATTGGGGAATTGGGGGAAGGGGAACAGACAAGTTGCTGTCGTTTTGTTCTTCAGTCTAATTGTGGAGGACGTTGCTTCACTGGCCCAAATTGGCACCATCATTGCGCTCTTCCCGGGCGAGGCAGATCAGTCGCCAGCTTCTGGACGGCTGCTCACTGTGGCTGCTGGCTACACAGGGTAGTCCATAGCAACCCACTGCCACAGGGGCTGCAGCCTACACTGTCGCCTGCAACTCACGGCAACCCAGCTCCAGGTTGAGCTGTTGTTCAGCGTCTTAGCTGTGGAGGGCAGTGGCACTGGCCCTCGTATGTGGGATCCGAACCGGTGCCCTCTGGTGTCCCAAGCCAGCTCTTAACCATTGTGCCACTCGGCCGGCCCCATACAGGCCCTAATTTTGAACAAGCCCTTTTTTATAGTCAATCTGTAAAGGAGTTAGGGATTTAGAACATGCTATAGAAACAATTTAAAATGGGAGACAGTTCCTAGTTATTGCAGGTAGAATGAAAGCTAAAAGGAGGTTATTATGGTCAGCAGTTTACAGGTCTTTGGTTAATGGATGGCCTTTGGAAAGGCATGGAAACCTGCTCCTGACTGAAAAATTCAACAAGTGGTTATTGATTTGTGACTATACAGCAAGGATTAAGACTTTTTAAAAACACTTTAGGGAAATTCTCAATCAATAATAGAGAGCCTGACTGTGATAAATGCTATAACAAAAATGTTCTCAGCACTGAGGGTGATGCACACTCAGGGAGCCTGAGAGATATTTGGTATTTTTGTTTGTTTGTTTGTTTGTTTTTTGTTAGCTGAGCCATCCTGGCACCTGTTGGCAGCTCAGCGACAGGTCAGCTCTGACCGTGAATCAAACCGGGGACCCTGTTGCTCAGAGCTCAAACTTTTGAGCGAGCTCTTAACCAACTGAGCCACTCAGCCGGCCCCCTGAGAGATATTTGGGATTTGACTTGAACTTTGAAGATAGGGATATAGACTTTTGACAGCTAGAGATAAGAACCTGTGATGATAGGAGGAAGGTAGCTATTACTCTGACTGCAATAGTATTTCATTTCAGCTGCCATCACTCAGGAATTCCAGAAATTAAAATAAACTGACATCTCCTTTGGCGGAATCATCTGTCTTCTGTGTATAGGTGTATGTAGTCTGAAATTGAATAAATGGAAATGATGGTCACTTGAAATTAGTGTGTTACAAGCTTTCATTACGTTTCAGTTTTACAAGTTTAATGATTGATTGACTAATATATTAATTAACATTATTTGAGTGCCTAATCTGTACAAGACATTTTTAGATACTGTCGCAAAGGTTCTGTCCTAATGCACTTTAGAGTCTAGTGATTCTATTTGTAATTGATCAGAATAATAGAACAATGTTTCTCCTAACCTGATTTCCATTTTCTGCTTGGCCTCCAACACTCTTATTAAAAACCATGGGTGAGATGGGACATGACTGGCCCAGCTCAGCTCCTCTGTTGCCTGGGAGATCAGTGTGATGAGTGCATGTGGAAAAGGGGACCATCTTCAACTTCCTCTCCTTTCCAGGGACAGTCATACTATGCCCCTGTCTCACGCTCTTCCCTCATCCTCCCCAAACAGAGACTCCGTGAGGGATAAGGTGTACTAGGAACAAAGGAATTCCTAGCCCCTGGAATTAGAAGTGGGAAGGACATTTGGGATCCTCCCTGCCCATTCTAACATCCCTCTGTTAAAAAAATGTAACTGAGTAAATTTTAAAGTTCTTATTGGCATTATTCAATGGTTCATGAATTGGGCAGCATCCCATCTAGGAGATAGAAAGGAACTCGAGGAGTTGTACAAAATGAGACAGGCAGAAAGGAGCAGGAGCAAGGAAGCTATACTAGCAAAAAGTGATTGGTTGTGGCAAGGTCACTTTCATTTCAGGAATGGCAGTTGTCTGTCAGACAGATTCCATCACTAGTGCTGACCAGGTGGTTCTTGATTGACTAATTTAAGATTCAATTTCTACGAGACACTTAAAGTGTAATTAAGTTAAGTCTTGGTATGGTGACATCGGGCTTAGATTAAGTGACTCCATTTTGGGCCTGCTGTCTTATTTTTAACACCTTTAAACTAATCAATTCTCCTAAAAAAAAAAAACAAACAAACGAAAAAACTATTCGTTCCTTTACTATCCTTCAGTGAATCCATGTTGATTTTTGGCAACTTTGGGAATAAATGGCCTTTTCATGGGCAAGGACTCCACCCACCTATCCTCCAGATATTAACAAAGCAGCTTTTTGTACATTATCTGTCTGAGGAGCCACTCTATGTTAAATTCATTTAATACATTCAATTAATAAAAGTTGGATTATTTTATTGGGTTTGGTGATTCACAGCATGTTAGAGTGATTAAACCAAGTTTTGACTTAGAGTCATCTCATAGGCAAGGCCTTGGACTTGGCAGTCAAATCCCTAACCTGCCTGTTACATAGAGGGTGGGATACCTTGCTGGAAGTAGTGAGGATGCACGGTCTAGTCTAGTTAGTATGGAGTGAGAAGTGGGTGTTTTATACATGGTTCTGTTGGGCAAAGAATCTGAACTGTAAACATTCTCCCTTTCTGGGGTGAATGATTGAGAGTTAACTAGAGCTATTTCCTGCTTGAGGTGGTATCACAATATAATGTATTATTTATATTTGTGCCTCCTACAACAAAACAAAAGCAAGAGGTTGACATGCAAAGGACCTGGAAAAAAGGCACTAGATTTAAAGCTGATCTTTGTTTTAAATAGGCCGAGTATTCTACACCAAATGACTCATTCTTTGTGAAAGAATATGCTGTGTGGCCTTTTCAGGGGACTACAGTGCATCCTATGATTTAGCATCTCAATGAGGGTTTATTCATTAGTTGAACAAAGGCTTTTTCTAGAATGGGGGATTATATTGTCAGTAATTTTAAAGGGAAAATGTCATTGTCCATTTTCATAGTTAATGTGGTAGCCAGGGAAAATAGGCTCTTTTAGAAGTTTTTAAAGTATATAGGAAAAATTTTATACTTGATCTTTTTTATTGTTTCTATCAAGAGAGTTTTGTGCTGAGAATTTGATCCATATATAAATACTACTTTGTTGCTTTGGGAATATTTTTTTATCCTAAATATCAAGCTTTCAAAAGAATATGTCTTTCATTTATGATATGTAAAAACAATTTACAAAGAAATAAAACACGAATTTTTCTTTTTAAATATTCTAATTCTTGATATTTCTAATGTTTTAAATTACAGTGTGCTAAATAACCAGTTTTATTATTTTTCAGTCCCCTCTATATTTATAAACAATATAAGAGAGTTTTAGTATTTTGCTAAAAAATTTTAAAGGTCATGGAACAATTGTAATTTTGCCTATTGATTATTAAGATCACTTTGCATAGTTTCAGCTTGCATGGTCAATTTTACTACCTCCACTAATGTGGCAAAGTGAGGACTGCCTGTAGTTAACTAGGTAGATAGAATTGAGAATGGACTCTGGAAATAGTGTCATTGCCAGGTGGCATAAAGGAACTGTTTGAGGTTACAGATTATGATTTTTGAGTGAGAGTAGTTATAGTTACCAGTTTTTCTCCAGCCCCATTTCAGCTTCAGGGGTATAGTATAGGTAGAGACTAGAATTTAAACAATTTGGTTGAGAATTAGGAGGTGTGTGTCAAGGGAATTTAAGGCAAATGCAGTAGAGTAATTATAATAATAATTCACAATGGGATTTTAAGGTGAATAAGAAAAAGAACCATTCAGTGCTGGACATTGAACAAGGTAGTAGCATTGGTAGATTAAACGGTTTTTAGGAGTGTTGACGGGCTGTTGGAGCCTAAAGAGAGTGTTCTGAAAATATAAGTGGTAGAAAGTATGATTTGGAAGTTGAGATTATGAAGGCGTTTCAGTTGTTAGTAATGACAGGTTCAATAGTATGACCACATAAGCGAGAAGAGAAAAGGTAGTATGAATGTATTGGAAGGCATGAATGTTGGAATACTAAGAATTATAGTGGGGTAGTGTCAGAGAGAGTGACAATGAGTTAGGAGCTAAAAGTAATGAAATAATGACTTGAAGGGTACCAAATATCTATAATAAATTGGAGTAGTTGGTGGTATAGACTCATGTTTATGAAAGCCAGGCCACAATGAGAATAGTCCTGATGGTCCCAAGGCTGAAATTGGTAAATAGCTGTGAGTGTTTAGTGAATTGAGGGGCAAAGGAATGTCTTCCCCAAAACAGGAAGAGTTCTGGGGTTCTCCTTTGATTCCTGCTTGAGTCCTTCTAGTGAAGATGAGGAATGCTACAGAAGGATTCTCTTGACCCCTGCCAGGTGATAGACCAGAGAGATGGTTTTCTAAAACATACTTACTCTCTTGATTCCAGCCAAATGAATAGGGGTTAGGGGCAGGGAATCTGATTATCAAATTTAGACTGTCTTTTCACCCTGGGGAGTGATGGCCTGATAGATTATGGTTTTGTTCTTAAGTTTTTTCTGGCTTCCTTTCAATTCCTGCTGATACTACTAGTCTATAGGTGTGGTATTACACTGGTACTTGTTTAACTTCTGACTATGTGGAGAAGTGGTAGAAAGAAATCCTCAGGTTTTGTATGTGTGTGTATTACATACAGTGTTACAAATATGTATATGCATGTATCTATTAGTGTTTATGTATATAAATATATCAGTTTTATATATTTTATCAAGTAGATTTGATACCCATCAGACACTACATGTTTGATTACCTTAATCTTAATGTTTGTAGGGGAGTGAAATTTGCCACCCCAAATATGCCTCTTTGGCATTTGGATTATTTTAGGCTGATTATTTTTAAGAAACAGAAGACTCAGGAAGTTTTTCTTTTTACTGCCCCCTTACCTGCTTAAAAGAAATTAGGTAGGGGGCTTATTCCAGGAAGGGAGCTATCACCAAAGATAACTGCAAAGAATATGAGCAAGATATGGTGAACTGGGGGAAACTTAGCAAGGCCTGTTGTTCACGTTTATCTTGATGACAGCAAACATTTATTCTTCTTTCTCTGTAAACCGTCTTCTTTCCCTTTGAAGTCCCAGACCCTTACCCCCTTTCCTTTCCTTTAGCTCAGTGTGTTCTATACAGTGGAGTTACCTCCTGCCTTTGGGCTTCATATTTTTATGGAGCCTCTGTATATACAAAATTAAATTTGTTTTTCTCCTGTTATAATAGTATGTATGTCTCATGTCAATTTAATTCTTAGACCAACCAGAAGAATCTAGAAGGTAGAGGAGAAATTTTTCTCCCCAACACGTTCAAATGCCCAACATCAGTGCCAATGTGTTGATGACACAGAGCGTCAATGTGTTGAGTATTATTAATACCTGGAAAATATTTATATTTTATTGGGATACTATATAATAGGAATTGCTGATTATATATACATTAGACATGTATACCCCTCTTTGGCTTCCCTTATCAATGCATTAAAGAAAATGATGTTATAGTCATTTAAGATAAATCTCTATTTTCTGTTCTTGAATTTAGTAAGATGTTCAGTTAAACGTCATGCACCGAGTTTGGAAACTATAAAATCCTCTCTTCCAGAAATACTTTGTAGTAGCTCTTTTGTGCCTATGTAGGAGCAGATTCAAAGTGTAGTATGCTTTGAATAAAGGTAAATTCTAATTTGTCACAATCAGATTATGAACTTTGTTATTTCTCAAATTTGAATGAAATTAGGCGTATCAACTGACTTACACCTTGAAGTATATTAGTTGAACTAAAGTATACATGGAAACAGAAATATTGTTTTGACATATTCATTATGTGATGGACTTGTAGCTAAATTGCTAATGAATCTCACAGCTTTTTGCTTTCTGAAACCGAAAATCTTGCATTGAAATCCTCTTTTGAAAAACTGTTTGAAGCATGATAATAGCACTTATTTCTCTAAGCATGCAATATATTTAATCTGGGTGTTGTAGAGTCTGTGAGCTTCTATCTTTAAAAGATGGAATTATTGTACTGTGACTGTCAGTCTTCAGCTTAACTATATGACTGCTTTTTTGGCAAAAGTTGTATCTTGGGATGAGTGAAAACTAGTTATAAATGAAAAAACTTAGAAAATAACAAATATCAACACTGCTAAAGAATTTCTTGTGTGCTAGACTAAGATTATTTTGGTATTGCCTGCTATAAGAAAATTTGCCAAATGCCAGTGGAGAGCAGATATAAAATAATTTCTTCTAGACAAAAGTTTTCACCATGTATTAAAAGTAATGCTAACTGCAGTACCAAACAGCCTCCTAGTTCAGTGACAAAATGCACTAACAGCTCATTTCTCACTATGGAACAGTTTAATGTGAGTAGTCCTTATAGGGCAGCTTTTCTTCAATAAGTGATTAGGAATCCTGCTACTTTATTTTGTGGCTATACTATTGGGTTGTCGGAAAAGTCATGACGTTTTGTTTTTTTTAATGTTTTCCATTGCAAAAATGCGTCATGTCTTTTCCGACAACCCAATATATTGCTGATCCCACGTGTTTCCTACCAACCATACAGAAGGGAAAAGAGTATGGAGAATCCTGGCTAGCACACTTCCCTACTGCTCACATTCCTTCAGTTAGAACTCAGCTATGTCACACTCAGCTTGGAAGGCAGGCTGGGAAATTTAGTCTAGATTTGTACTCAGGATAGTGAGGAACCTATTTGGTCAGTGACTGCCAATCTATACCAACAATAAAATTGTTTCTTCAAATAAAATCTTTGAATATTTAAAAACTTTTTTTGCTTGTTTGTTTTTGTTTTTTACTGGTTATGTGATTGATAAACTGTTAAGAAGTGTTTGGGGAAGGTTGTATATTTTGGGAAACAGATTTTTCCCCAGCCCCAAACACTTTTTTTTTCTTTTTTCTTTTTTTAAATTTGTTTATTTTATTTTATTCTTGGATATTTCTTTTTTTATTAAATTATTTTTTATTATGAAATACACATTTTTTAGAATTAGTTTCAGCTGTACAACACAGTGCAATAGTTATACTTTTTACCCTTCGAAGTGACAACCCCCCTCCCCCAATCCGCCGCCCCATTTCCCCCCAATATCATACATATCTATTACAAATCCCTTGACTCCACTCCCACACTATACTCCATGTCCCATGACTATATATATATATGTGTGTGTGTGTGTGTGTGTGTGTATATACACACACACACGCACACACATATTCAATTATAGTTGACCTTTTTTTTGTAGTATTTGATAGTGATGAGGCATGTGGGATGGGGAAATCAGTTATGGTAGACATTTGGGGGAAGTTCCTCTGAAAACTGGATGTAATGATTTAATCACAGGGCTTTTGTTTTGAAAGGCTAAGTTAAATAGTTTTTTTATTTGGGAGTGGGGTCCTTGATGTCCATGCTCTTGTGTCTGCTCTCATGTTCATATGTGAGAGAGGCAGCAGTTTGGGTATGGAGGTTATTAAAATAATTTTAAGAAAATTTATGATAAATTAGAACTGTAGTTTAAAATAGTTTTTTGTGTGTGTATTGTGAGATGTCTAATTCAACTCTTAAGAATTTCATCAAATGTTGTTAGATATACATTTACTCCATTGACAAATTAGTCTACGTTAAATGGTAAAATAGATTATTAACTTAAGTATTGTCTTAATAAACAAATCTAAATTAAGGCACCACAAACTGATCTATAAAGGGAAAATAAGAACATAACACACTAATTGAATCCATAAGTTAGTTGTTTATCACATTGGAACAGAAATTAGAATAAGCTTTTGAAAATATATTAATTAGTTTCATCCATTTTCTTTGGCAAAGTATTTTGTATTAAAGTACTCTTGAGAGCATTTTTTACTTATCTGCCTAGTTACTGCCAGGGTCAGCAGAAGGATTCCTTCTCATTCATTCACATTGTTATCTTGTAAGAAATAGATAAACCATTTTCTTATCCATGATTGAAGGGAAAACTAGCCAAAGAATCAGGCCACATTTTTAGTTGCAGGAGACTGGACTATCCCAGTGTTGGATAAAATAACACAAAACGATGCATGTATAAATAATATCAAACTATGAACTTGTCTTTCTGTAATAATTAAAACAAGTAGGAAAATTCAAAGATATCTAAAGTCTGCTAACTGAATAAAGAACTTAAGTGTGTATGTACACTTGTCTACGAGTATACCTGTACATTGTATTCTTGACATGGAAGAATTTCCTTGGCTGGTGGTCTAGGCAAGCTAGATTCCATTAAGAATCTGGACAAAGCTCATGGGACATTTTCAGGTTAAAATTATAGTAGAAGAAGGCATTGTGGTGATAATACCCTGCATCTGCTTAATAGTGAGAATTGAAAATGTTGGCATATTACACTGTAAAACTTTCCAGCCTCTGTGGTAGATTCTTATTAAATATATGTTGGATGGTATTATATTTTCTCTTTGCTAAAGCCAGCCTTTAAAACAATAATATATATATATATATATATATATATATATATATATATATATATTAGTTTTTTTTCTTGTTCATCACTTCAGTTGTGTTGGCTTTCCATTTCAGAATCATTTGAACTTGTTCCACTGATATTGCAGTCTTTTAGTCCTAATTTTATTTATTTATTTTTAAAGATTTTATTGGGGAATTGGAGGGAACAGCATTGGGGAATCGGAGAAGGGGAACAGACAAGTTGCTGTCCTTTTTGTTCTTCGGTCTGGTTGTGGAAGACGTTGCTTCACTGGCCCATGTTGGTATTGTGATCATTGCTCTCTTTTCGGCTGAGGCAGATTGGTCACCGGCTATTGGACGACCGTTCACAGCAGCTCATGCTGGCTGCCGGTCACTCAACGGTAGCTTGCAGAAACCCACTGCAGCCTCGCTGCAGCCTATGCCATTGCCGGCGGCGACTCACAGCAGCCCAGCTCCAGGTCGGGCTGTTGTTCACCATCTTAGCTGTAGAGGGCAGTGTCACTGGCCCATGTGGGATCCGAACCGGCGGCCCTGCTGCTCATAGCTCACGCTCCCAATCCAACTCTTAACCAATGAGCCACTCGGCCTGCCCAGTCCTAATTTTATTTTGACAATTTCAAACTTAGAAGTAGTTGAAACAATTATATAATGAACACATAACATCCTTCCCCCAAATTTGCCATTTTTTAACATTTTATACCTATCTCAACACACTTATTTGGGGAAGCATTTGAAAGTAGGTTGCAGACATTATAAAACATTACTGCTAAATACTTGAGCACAAATCTCCTAAGAACATGTACATTTTCCTAAATAGCTATAATAGTGTTTTACCTAAAAAATTAACATTAATTCAATAATTTACAGTCTTATGATAAAATTTCTCTAGTTGTCCTAAAAAATATATATTTTTTGCATTTATTTATGATGTCTTTTTTAGTGTCTTAATTACCAGGCTGTCCCACCTCCAGTTCTCAACTTTTTCTCTTTTTTAGTGACGTGGCTTTTTTTTCATGTGACTCATAGAATGTTCCACATTTTCAGTGTGCCTGATAGCTTATTCCTGATTAGAGTCAGTTAACATACTTTGGCAGGACTACTGCACAGGTGAAGCTGAATGTTTCTTAACTGCATCACAGCAGGAGGCACATAATATCAGATAGTCCTGTTGGTAATGCTCAATTTGGTCACTTGGTAAATGAAGTGTTAATCACTATATATCTCTTCGGTGTGAAGGTACCTTTTCCCTTTATTAAGTAATCTATGGGGTGATACTTTTGGAGAAGATGACTGTCCTGTTTCCTGACGTCTTTCACTCAGTGGTTTTAGCACCCATTGATGAGCCTTGCCTAAATTAATTTATACATGTGGGGTTGTAAAATGGTAACTTTTAAGTCTATTATTTCTTTCATATTTATTGATTAGAATTTTATAGCTGTTGCAATCTTGACCCCTGATAAATACTAACTTAAAGTTTAAATCAGAGCTAATATATCAGTACAGGTAGTTTGTCCATAACACCTACCTTCTACTTGCCAGTTTAGATTTGATTATAGTATTTAATTCATATTTCCAATGAAATAGATCACTAGCGTCCTCTTTATGTTCTAGATTTTCTTAAGAAACTACCTGCAGTGTTTCTAATTATAATTCTGTGTATTAAATCTATAAGCTACTTAGGGATTTTCCAGTACTTCCCCTCTCTCCCAAGTTTTGGTATTTTATTTTGACAGTTCTCTTAATTATGGTTACTAGATTGAATTATAAAATATGTTCATGAACTGAGGAGGAACTTAACGGAGAAGTAGGTGAACTTTGAGAGACTGAAGTAAGCTTTTAAATGACTAAACTAAATTGAACAGCTATCTGGAAATAGAGCCAAGGATAAATTAATCATTATTTAATTATAAAGGGAGAAAAATGGTGATAAAGTAGTTATTGGTTTATAAAGTATTTGCTTGAATTATACATTGAATAAATTTAAACTCTGTCTGCTTTTACTGTGCCATGGGACATGTTTCTAGGTCACTTTTATGAGGCCAGTTGGTATTCATGAAGGAATTCAAGCCAAATATTATATTAGCCTAACTGTAGTTCAGGTCGAGGTGGCTTGGTACATTTGCAGCAAAGGAAATTTAATGTGTTTGAAGGGAAAGTTATAAATTACAAAATGAAGTAAATTGCAGTATAAAGATGTTCTCTATGTCCAAACTGGGAAAGGCTGGGAAAGTTAAACCCAGAATAAACAATGATTATTGTCTGTTTTTTAGAATTCACAAATCATCCATATGATAAAGATCTAGAGACCGGTGATGTTTTATTGAGGGAGAATGTAGGAACCTGCCAGGTTTGAAAATTGAATGCCTAGCATAATTTCTTTCCTATTAAGTACTCAATAGGCATTTATGACTTTTATTAATTATGATAGTTAAATTTTCACTTTTATGATAATTTGTAATACCTGAATAATGATGGTAACAACATTTCTTCTTTGTGTTTTAGACTATCCCCATAAATATGGTCCACAGGGGGGTTGTGCAGATCATTCGGTATTTGAAAGGATGAGGAAGTACCAGATGAGTGGTGTACAGGAAGTAACACAGGTAAGGATTTTAATACTAGATTGCATTTAAGAAATGCAAATCAGCTTGGGCATGTGTTCCTGCATTGAAAATATATGTTCTAGGAATTCTGAAAGATTTATATCATTGTGGGGAAATATTTATATTTTTTAATGCTCAAAGAGGCCAGGTAACTTGCCTATAATAAAGACATGGTGCTGAGATTTGAATGCAAATCTATATGACTCAGTAAACATTATATTACATGTCCAAAACATACTCAGTCTTACATGTGATTGTGAAATTTAAAAAATATTCAGCCTAAACTTGTGTTTTCTATAAATGTAAGTATTTGTATTAATATGAAAATTAAACTGACAAAATTCCCCTTGTGTGCCTGGGATTTCCCAGTTTGTTTGTTTTTTTAAAGATTTTTATTGGGGAACTGGGGGGATGGGAACAGCACTGGGGAATTGGAGGAAGGGGAACAGACAAGTTGCTGTCGTTTTGTTCTTCAATCTAATTGTGGAGGACGTTGCTTCACTGGCCCAAGTTGGCACCATCATTGCGCTCTTCCCGGGCGAGGCAGATCAG
>NW_017731626.1:1141565-1145497 GCF_001890085.2 Hipposideros armiger | reverse complement strand
CAAAAGGACAGCAACTTATCTGTTCCCCTTCCCCCAATTCCCCAGCGCTGTTCCCATCCCCCAATTCCCCAATAAAAATCTAAAAAAAAAAAAGAAAGAATAAGCAAGAGTTAGGTTGGACATGAATAGATGGAAAGACAGGAAGAACACTATACAGGCATACCTTGTTTTATTATTACTTCACAGATGTTGCATTTTTTACAAACGCAAGGCAAGACCCTCCACCAGCAAAAAGATTACAACATGCTTTTTTGCCATACTTGCTTTATTGTGGTGGTCTGGAACTGAACCAGTGTGTCCAAGGTATGCCTGTATACAAAGGCCAGAGAGGTAGTAAGCGTAATAAAGAATTTTTAATTCCAGGGTGGGGTGCAAGAGTAGAGACTAGGAGAATAATTAGAAGTTGTTGCAGTTATTCAGTTGAGAAATGGTAGTGGCTTGTACTAAGATACCAGCAATGTGGATAGAGAGGACAAGACTACACATTGCTAGATAATAGTAGAGCTTAACAGTGGCTAGATATAATATTAATATACAAAAGTAGGCCACATTTATTTATATCCAGCAGTAGACTACCAGAAATGTGACAAAAGAGAGGACTTCATTAATAATAGTATCAAGGATATCATGTATTGAAGAATAAATGTAACCAAGAATTATAAAAGCTATTTAAGGAAAATTATAACTCTTTAAGAAATGTTTAAAAAGATGAATTTTAAACAATTGAAGAGACATACCATGTTAATGGAAAATAATATCTATTATAAAAATATCAATTTTTTCCATATTGATTTGTAGATTTAATACAATTCCAATATAAATTACAACATGTTATTCACAGCACTTGATGAGTCTGAAATGTTATATGGAAAAGTAAAGGCTTACAAGAAGTAGGGCTCATCTAAAGGTGATGAGCAGGAAAAGGGGATTTACCCTAGAAGATATTAAAACTTGTTATAGTAATTGAGAGTGTGATATTAGTGTAAGGATGAACAAATTTACCAGAGGAGTACAGTTGAGTGCTCAGGAACAGACCCATACATATATGAAACTTGTTATGTGGTAGAGTTAGAATTTAATTTCAAATCAGTGAGGAAGAAACAGACCATTGAATAAATGGCTCCAGAAAAAAATGTTTATGCATTTGGCAAAAAATGAAGTTGGATCTCTGTCTCATACCATATTTAAAACAAACTCCAGGTGGATGAAAGTAGTAAATGTCTAAAATGAAAACTTTGAAACTCTTAGTAGAAAAAGTAAGTGAAGATTTCCCTTTCTAGCCCTGATGGAGTAACTGGTATCCAACTAGCAAAAAACAATTAGAAAACTAAACAAAACATATGAAACAGTTGTTTTCAAACATTGGACAACAGGCAGTGCAGGATTGAGAGTCTTAAGAGAGGAGAAATAAGTATCTCTGTGATTTCCCTGACTTTTTGGAGATGAAATTTTAGGTATGACACAAGGAAGAGGATCCCAAGAAGAGCTAAGAAGTACACAGCAATCTTACTGAGTTGAAGAGACAGGTCAAAGTTCAGGACAGCTGAGGTATCTGAACTTACCCGCAGAGTACCTGAGAGGAGAAACCTACACTGAGAAAAAGCTACAGATATCTGCACAAGGGTTGCCTTGAGTCTTAGCTGAATACTAAGCAGTGAACACACAGGATGTGATTCTATGAGAAACTATCAGAGAAAGAAAAACTGCAGAATCTGTGAACTAAACGACTCTCACAAATTACACTTGGCAGAGATCCCAAGCCATGCTAGGAGTAGGCTAACTTCACCCTAGAGTTAAAAGCTACTGAAACCAACCCTAACTAAGCTTAAAAAAAAAAACTTCAAAAAAGATCAAGGTGACTTTCAGGTATATTAGCTGCCTATCAGAGCAAAGCTCAATAATACTTTTTAAAAGAGCACACGGAATGTAGTTGCTCAATAATACAACATTCACGATGTCTAGCATTCAAAAACATTATTAGATGACAAGAAGTTGAAAATTGTAATCCACAATCAGGAGAAAAACCACCCAGATAGAAAAGAACCAGAAATTATAGACTTAGCACACAAGGTCTTTAAAACAACTGTTATGAATATGTTCAAAGAATCACAGAAAAATACGAAAACAGAATAAAAATTATAATAAAGAACTAAATATGACCTATAGAACTGAAAAGTACATTTTTCTGAATTGAAAACTGTAATGAATAGGCTTAAGAGCAAATTAGTTACTGCAGAAGACAGCATGGGTAAATGTGAATAAAGGACAATAAAGCAATAGAAACTATCCAGATCTAAGCAGAGAGAGAAAGTAATTGGAGTCTGGGGAGGGGAGGGGGGTTGGATACAGAAACAATATGTGAAAAATCAGAAGTTTTAGATATGAAGAAAATTTTAAATGTATGGTCCAAGAAGGTCAGTGAAACCCATGTAAGGATAAACACAAAGAAAACCATACCATAATCAAATTATTGGAAACCACTGAAAATGAGAAAATCATAAATAACAGCAGCAAGAGAAAAGATGAATTTAGATACAATAGAAGAAATATAAGAATAATTGCTGATTTTTCATTACACAGTACAAACTGAAGATGTACTTTGTCTTCAAAGAGTTGGGGGGGAAACTCTCAAACTAGAATTCTGTATTCTGTGAAAATAATTTTTAAAAATGAAAATTAAAGATCTTTTTTACACAAACAAAAGCTGAGAAAATTTGTCTGTAGGAGATCTACACTGCAAGAATTATTAAAGGAAGTTCTGCAGGTAGAAAAAGGATAGGAGGTGGAAAGCATAAAATAGTAAATACCCGGGGTGCCAAAAAAATGTATACATATTTTAATAGATGTTATCTATGTATTACTTTTCAAAGTTGAATTGAATTACAATAGCAATGTGTAGTATGACGTTCACTCAAAAGATGACATTATCAAATGAATGCTAGCATCACCATGCAACAGGTAGGACCGTCAAAGAAAATGGCAGACCCATAGTTGTTCAAGGAGTGCAAGACCATTTTGAAGAGGTATTTGAAATTCGAAAACATTGTAGAAGTACAACAACAATGGAGACGTGAGTATGCAACAGAACCTCCAACACGCCTAACAATTGCACGCACTCGTGATAAGTCTGAGACGTATGGTACTGTGTGTGATGTTCACAAGGGATGGTCCGGGAGGCCTCACACAGCAACAAGTCCTGCTTCTTCTGCTGTGGTATTGGAACAGTTTACACGCTCACTGCAGAAAGTCTACCAAACAATGTTCGCTGTAATCAGAAGTGCCTGGATGCTGATGATAACCACTTTGAGCACCTCTTGTAATTGCAAAAGTCAAACATGACTTGTAGTCAGTCATCTTTTGTTATCAGTATATATTGAGNACAAGTTTAAAATGAAAAAAAATATTTTTATGATAAAACATCATATAGTTTAGACATCCTTTCTAAAATCGTAGGATGGAATAATATTTCTTGAGCTTCTTGAATCACAAATGCAGATTTGTGTGTTTCTTGATCTGCAACATGGTAAAATAATTCTATTTCAGGTGGATCTTTCAAGTATAGGTGAGCTTTTATTCTTGCATTTATCAAACAATTATGTATTAATCTTCTGTCAAATGTTAGAGACTGTGGTAGGTCCTAGGAATATATGGAAATTAAGATAAAGGTTTGTCCACAAAACATTTATAGTTTAATTGGAGACAGAGAAACAATTGAGGATAATAAGAGATAGAAGAGGATTAAACATAGGATGATACTCTGTACATAGGAAGAATTGTTAACCTAGCCTGGGAAGTATTTGAGGGCAATAATCAGAAACTAAAAGAATAAGCAAGGGCCGGCCAAGTGGCGTGTTGGTTAAGATCTGGCTTGGGACGCCAGAGGGCACCGGTTCGGATCCCACATATGAGGGCCAGTGACACTGCCCTCTACA
>NW_017731626.1:1026975-1137039 GCF_001890085.2 Hipposideros armiger | reverse complement strand
TACAGCTAAGATGCTGAACAACAGCTCAACCTGGAGCTGGGCTGCCATGAGTCGCCGGCGACGGTGTAGGCTGCAGCCCTGTGGCAGTGGGTTGCTATGGGCTACCGTGTGTAGCCAGCAGCCGCAGTGAGCAGCCGTCCAGAAGCCGGCAACTGATGTGCCTTGCCCGGGAAGATCGCAATGATGGTGCCAACTTGGGCCAGTGAAGCAACGTCTTCCACAACTAGACTGAAGAACAAAATGACACCAACTTATCTGTTCCCCTTCCCCCAATTCCCCAGCACTGTTCCCATCCCCCCAATTGCCCAATAAAAATCTTAAAAAAAAAAAAAGTGTACATTTGTTTGGCACCCCCTGTGTGTAGGTAAAAATAAAGGACTTTTATCTCATTAAAGGAATTAAAATTTTCTTTAAGAGATATTTAATTTAAATTTAATTAAAATATCAGCAGAAAATTGAAAATGAACAAAAGAACCCAATGGAAATTCTAGAATTGAAAAATGTGGCAGAAATTAAGAACTTGATGGATTTAGATCTGGATAACATATCATAAGAAAATAGAGTGAACCAGTAAGAAACAAAAGGATAGAAAATACAGAAAAGAACATGAGACATAGGTGATACATTAAAAAGATCTAACACATGTATAATTGATATCTCAGAAGAAGAAAAAATGTGAAATAGGGACAGTAATGGCTGAAAATTTTCCAAATATGTCAAAGGATATCAAAACAACAAATTCAGTAAGCCCTGTAATTAGTGCAGGATAAATACTTTATAATGAAAACAATACCCTGGCACATTATTACAAAAGTAAAAAACCAAAAGAAACACTATTAAAAGCAACCAATAAAAAAAGTCCAGTTACCCTCAAAGAAGCAACAGTAAAAATGACAGCTCATTTCTCATTGGAAACAGTTGAAACCAGAAGACAATGGAATGTTTTGAAACAAGAGTAACTGCTAACCTGCAGTAATGTACTCAGTGAAATAGGTAACAGTAAAATGAAGGCAATAACTAAGAGAACAGTTAGACATGGAGTTGTCAAGGAAAGTGTAAATTGGAATTGTGGCTTAAAATTTAATTGGAATGTTCTGTTAATTGTGCCATCAAAATTCACTTAAAATGGTGCTTTTAGATGTCAGCAAATGTTGAAGTCCTTGGATTCAGTAGCAGTGGTAATTCTTTAAGCAAATACTTATTGAGTGCCCAGTTTGCCTGCCAAGTCTGTGTTAGGTGATAGCAGTATTGTGAGAATCAAACACAGAGATAGTATCTTCTTTCTAGAACTCATATCCTAGTAGTTGAAGTAATAGGTGGTGGGCTGGGGACAGAAATTAAACAAATACCCACACAATAAACTGTAAGGTTGCTCTATTTAAGGGGACATGGGTACATGGATCTATGAGGTGGTATAATGAGTAAATTGACCTTCGCTAAGTCTGAAGGAAGATGTTAACTAGATCAGGAGAGGCAGCAGCAGCACATGCAGACTGTGGCAGGAGAAAACTGTGTGTTGGAGGACTGGAAAGAAGGCCTGTTGAGCTGTAGCACAGAGAGCTGGGGTTGGGTAACGTGGTAGGGTCTCTCTGAAGTAACGCGGAATGGGAAGAAACTGGACAGGTAAGTAGAATCTGTAATGCTGATTTGGTGGTGCTTATAAAGGATTTAGGGCTTGATCTTAAAGCAGTAGGAAGTCATTGAAATATATTATGCAAGTGGGCAACATTTTCAAGTTTGCATTTTGAAAAGATTGAAATAATGGAGAATAGACTGAAGGCCAATAGTGAATATGGATAGATAACATTGCCCTTACTGCAGTACTCTAGGTAATAAGTAATGGTGGCTTCGGCTAACATGATGGAACCAGAGGTAATAGGCAGGTCTTAGATATTTAGGAGACAAATTTGGCAGGGCTAGGTGATAGATTGGGTTTATAGAGGTGAGGTAGAAGAAGATATCAAAGTGTTATAAACTACTATGACTTACTTTATATCCAAATGATTACATATTGAAAGGTATGTTTTGAAATTGTTTTTAAGTGAAAGAATTGCTTGAATAAGTAATAAATCATCAGTGCAGTAGGACTGAGACTGAAAGTGATGTTTATGAAGAACTTGAATGGCATGGAGAAATGCCTATATGTTACATAGTAAAGCAGAATGTGAAATTGTTTATAACGTGTATTCTTAACTGTATAAAGTTGTAATAGTGAAGTATGCTGATGATTAGAAATGACTCTCTTTTTGACGTACAGACAACTCAAGAAAAACAAGATGTTAATGGTCCAGAACTCTTGAGGAAAAAACGTACAACTTCAGCTGAAAAAAATACTTGTCAGCTTTATATTCAGACTGATCATCTGTTTTTTAAATATTATGGAACACGAGAAGCTGTGATTGCCCAGGTATTTATAGTTTTCTTACTATTTTAGGAGTTCTCACATTGTATCATTACACCTGTGTTTTCCTCTAAAAATTTAAGTTAGCATGTATCTCCTTTTGAAAAAATAGTGTGTATTTTCAATTGTGATATGATAAAATATATACGATAAGCACACAGATAACTGAAAGACCAGTTAGGATATTTTAGTGTCATTTAAAAAACAGGTGTAAGAAAATGATTTTATGAAGGAGATGATGATGCTAGAGCTTAGCTTTGAAAAGAGGGTTGAATTTTCATTTGTGATCTTAAAACAGGGAAGGATAGAGGAATCCTTTCAACAAGAAGGATTTAATTTCTATTCTGTATTCCCATTGTACTAAGCACTTTCTAAATTACATTATTATTTGCATTTGTGTCTTTTCAACCCTTATTAAAGCATAAAGTCATTGGAGATACCCTTCAAAATGTTCTTCATGTTCAAAGTATACAGTGAGAGTTCGATGAATGCATTTTGACTCCAAGGATTTGAGACTGAGAGGATTGATGTGTCACTAGTATAAATGGTGAACTCATTTTAGTGGTGGTGATGAGCTTCCTTTTAGACTCTATGTTGAAAAGCCAGGTGGTTATTCCCTTAGGATATCGAAAACGTAGATCTAGAACTTGATAAAGGTGAGCCTTGAGCTTTCTGCATGGAATATAAGGGTACAAAAGAGTTAACATAGGGGAGAGAATGAAAAGGAGAGAATGAAATCAAAAGGGAAGAAACTGGGAGATAATATCTGTGTATAGTAAACAGGATGAGGAAGAGAAGCTATGGGATAAAACATAATAGTTAAAGAGATAGGATTAAATAATTAGCCGAGGAAGAAGCGGAAGTTTCAAAGCAAAATGCATAGCTAATAGTGTCATGTTGCCGAGCTATCAAAGAGAATGACATGTGTTAATTAACTAGATGGCAGGAATCCTTCACATCTATCAAATCATCCTGATGTACATGTTTAAATACCTTAAAATTTTATTTGTCAATTATACCTCAGTAATGTTGGGAAAAGGAATGACTACAAAAGTATTTGATTTCTAGTTACTAAAGAATATTAATGAGTTTTAAGCAAGCTTTCAATAGAGTTGAGGGTGAAAGCATTGTGAACAGTAAGGAATGGGTTAGCAAAAACAGTGAGAGTTTCAAGAAATGTGAAAAACAGAATAAAATATGGTGGCTTACAAATAATATGAAATGTTTGGGGGTAAAAGGGGGGTAGGGATTACATGAGAAGATGCTAGTAAGAGAGAAATCATCCAGTAGAGAAGCAATGTAAGATATAAGAGAAAGAAAAATTGATGTGAAAAAAAGTTCTTCAGGGGCCTGCTGAGTGGTTCAGTTAGTTAAGAGCTCGCTCAAGAGTGTGAGCTCTGAGCAACAGGGTCGCCGGTTCAATTCCCGGCCTGAGCTGAGCTGCTAACAGTTGGCATGATGGCTCAGCTAAAAAAAAAAAAAAAGTTATTGAAGAGCCAGTAAGGATTGGGGTCAGGAATAAAAAAAAAGTTACCCTTTAAGAAAGAATACCACTTGGAGAAGATAAAAATGGATAAAAATAGAAAAAATTCAAGGTAAAGAGAGAGGGAAGTCAAGATGAACTCTGGAGAAATGTTTGAACCACCACTGTTGAGAATGTTGTAGAGGATTGCTAGGCCAAACTGAGGTTAGGTAGCATGAATTTATGTATAATGGATCCTATCAGCACTGTTATGACTTTATCAATATTTGGCAACCTGGGCTACTTTTGAAATTATTATTGTTAATGCTTCTACTTGACTATATTAATGTTTATATAATTTCTTTGAAAATTGTGTGTGTGTGTTCTTTTACACATGTTAGCAAGTGCTTTTTGTAAGTGAAGATGGGAAGGTTGTATACAGAGTGATTTAGAAGCCAGAGTTTAGTTGTGAGTCAACTGGGTAAACAGGATTATTTTGTGTTCCATCACCATGATAGTCTTTTCCTAGAGTTTAGCAAAGTCTGAATATACTTTATTTGTGTTTTAATTACCCAGCTTTGCAAATAAATCTCTGTAAATTTATGGGGACCTTCTCTATTTTGTTCACCATTTTATCCCAGCACCTAAAACAGTGCCTTGTTTATAGTTAAGTGGTCAACAAAATGTGTAGAATGTGTACTAGTACAGCAATAGAAAGACCAAAGTCAATGAATGACTGAGTGTCCTGATATTATCAAGAAGTTCTCACAGACGTTTGAGCTGAGCTGAATCTGAAGGATAAACACCCTAAGACATAAGGAAACAGCATGTGAAAAGGCATGGAGGTGTTACATTGTAGGATGGGTTAAGGTAACAATGTTTTATGTGGCTGAAACAGAAAGGCATATTTGGTTTGGACCAGAGAAGAATATAGAAAAAGCGCAGAATCTTCTCTCTCAGCTTCAGCTCACTAATCTTTTTCATTTTTTAATCTAGTATATAATGTAGATATGTTAAAATTTGAATGTGAACATGAATAATTCTTGATTCAGGAAATGGAAATTCAGTCTTTTCCACATTTCAACAGTGCATCTGAAATGTTTTTCTTTTTTTAAATCCATAGATATCCAGTCATGTTAAAGCAATTGATACAATTTATCAGACCACAGACTTCTCCGGAATCCGTAACATCAGTTTCATGGTGAAACGCATAAGAGTAAGGAATTTTAATAGTTAAGAACATTAAAAAAGAAACAATAAGGACCAAATTTACAAAAAGAAATATGCTTGCTTTTTACTTCATTTTTATGCATTAAATAGTTTAAATTGTATTTACTGATACAGTTTATGTTTACTCTTGACTTTTATACACATGCACACATGCACGCACACGCAGAGGGGATACCTGGGTTTATGATTTAAGAATGAAATCTATAGGACTTTAATCTGGGCTGCAAAGTAGGTATGGCAGTACTGTTTTCTATCTATCTGATTAACATAGCAGTTAGAAAGCCCTAACTTCTCAAAAAGTACAGATACAGCACTTGACGTTTTTTTCCCCCTAGTGTTATCCCCCAGTTTCTAAGATTTGCCTTGTGCTATGTACTTCATTGTGTGTCCCATTTCATGCTCGAGGAGAGGGAAGGATAGATACAGTGATTAAATAAAGTAAGAATTTAATAATACTATACCCTCCTCTTGAAAATTCACACTGCATACTAACATATCTCTAGTTTTGAGAAGTCCTTTAGGAAAGAAAACCATATTTTTCTAAACTAATTTGACCATGAGACCTTTTTTATGCTAACATGAGCTGAGACGCCAAAGAACTGGCAGACGTGCCTTGAGAAATGCTGATCAAGACCCAGTGATACCTTCCCATTACTATTGACATTCTCAATAGACTGAACTTTACCTTCTAAAACATGTTTACTTTCATACATACCCCTTTTTATTCTCTATCAACAGTATTGTGTGCAATTCTCTGACTTACCTAAGGAAAGCCAAATTGTTCTAGGACTTCAAAGGGCAGGTCTCTGAAAGGAAGCAGAGGCTGATAAATGAGAGCTTTTGTTTAGTAGAAGTTCGGTTTCAGAGCCAGATTATTTTTCAGATTGTGAAGGAGGAACCTACACCAGGAAAGAAACATTTTGGAGGAACTCAGTTTGAAATAATAAGAGAAACAAATTGGCAGTAAAAAAAAAAATACAATTCTTGCTCTATATCCGGGAAAAAAATTGAACTTGCAGTTTGACTCACGTGACTCTCTAGGCAAGGAGAGCCAAGAAAATGATTTGTCTGCTGAATTGGCAGTCTTGGGTTCAATATTTTTTTTGTTTTGGTAATTAGCTAAAATACAGGGTTTTATATTCTTATACTTGTCACCATATATAGGAGATGAGCACCTAAAGAGACTCAGATGATTAACTTTGGGAAACTACTTTATTAGAAATTTTGAAAGCAGAACTTGGTTTTCCATCCCAAGTGTTTATTGTTCAGGAATCTGATGAATACTTGCTCAGAAATTTAACATATTTAATTTTAATTCCCCTACCCTGCCTTTTTAAAAATTTTCTTTCTTTTTTGGCTTCTATGACCAACCCAGGGACAGAGGGGGGCAGTGGAAACAACTGTAGAAGTCTTAGTTGTGGCCTGCTTTCCCTTGGCCCCCAAACATGTTGTCCAGGCAGATTCAGAATTAGGTGAGCAGAGACTTACATTAAGATTCTGCTAAAATTGATTACTCATTTAAATCATTGTTTTGGATTTTAGATCAATACAACTGCTGATGAGAAGGACCCTACAAATCCCTTCCGTTTTCCAAATATTGGTGTGGAAAAGTTTCTGGAATTGAATTCTGAGCAGAATCATGATGACTACTGTTTGGCCTATGTCTTCACAGACCGAGATTTTGATGATGGCGTTCTTGGTCTGGCTTGGGTTGGAGCACCTTCAGGTAGTTTATCTAACTATGTCTTGACTTAATACTTGAAACAAAAAGCAATTTTTCAGGGCAGATGGAATTTTACAAAGTATGGGAAAAAGTGATGCTTGTACAATATCTTAACTTACACAACTTGAGTTAGGCAAGATTCATTAGCATGATCTAAAGGGAAAAATAGATGAAGCAGCTTTTATTTTGAAATAAATCTTAACAGGGAGTTATCCTGACATTTGGTATATTCAGTAACTAAAATAAATACTTTTTTAAAATTAAAATTTATCGGGGTGACACTGGTCAACAAAACTCCATAGGTTTCAAGTGTACAATTCTATAATACATCATCTATCTATTGCATTTTGTGTTCACCACCCAGAGTCAGTTCTCCTTCTACCACCATATATTTGTGAAATAAATAATTTTATGGGAAAAATTGGTACTCATTTCTAAACCCAAAACAAAATACTAATTTTTCTCACAAAAGTTAGTTATTAATTTAAAAAAAAAATTTAAAGAAAGTTTTAGAGTCAAAAGGGAGAAAGCTATGTTCTTGGCTTCTGTTCTACAGTGAGACAGAAAGCAGAGAAACTCTGGTCAGGAGCAGCAGGTAGAAAGAAAAGAAACCCTGCAATTATTATTATTATTATTTTTAGCCTTTATTTGAACAAAAGTGAAATATTGCCTGAAAAGAGATGCAGGCAGGAAGCCCCAGCCACAGCTCCATTGGCCTCATCACCTGGGCCCATATTCTGCTGGGATCTCTGCTTTAGCCGTGAAAGCTATTGTCATTGATAAATCTGGGATAAAATAATCCCTTCTCATTACAGTTGGGGTGAGGGTCTGTGATTTACAGTATAAGTTTAGTAGCTTAGTTTAGAGAAATACAAATTTATTAATTGAAAGATAAGTAGTAAAAAGTCCCAGACTCTTTGAATATAAATTTTGCCATATATAGTTTGATGAGTGGTCTTCATCTTTTGAGCTATATAAAGGGGTTGCCAAAAAAAAGTATACACATTTTAAGAAGGAAAAAACTATTAAAATCGTAGTACTCAATATATATTGATAACAAAAGATGAATACAAGTCATGTTTGACTTCTGCAATTACAAGAGGTGCTCGAAGTGGTTACCATCAGTGTAATTTTAATGTTTTTTTTTTCCCTTTCTTAAAATGTGTATACATTTTTTTGGCACCTTGTATATAGAGTTCCTTTTTCTAATGCATCATTTTTATCTTTTTCAAAGAATCAACTTCTGTTTTATCTAGGGTAAAACAGGCTTTTCTGTGCCCATTCTTGTTTATTTTTTGATTTGTTATTCATATTTTAATATCTTTTGTACCTTGTTTTTACTTTTATATTTCTTGTTCTTTTTTTAAAGCCAGCAATGAATATACTTTACAATTTCCAAAGCTTCTTTTGTTTTTCTTCCACATTTTAAAGTGTATTCAATTTCATGATGTCATTAAAGTACAAGTTTATCTTATGGGCTGCAAATATCATAGTGCAGTACTTTTTGATTTTTGTCCTTTATGATAATCTGTATTGGTTTTGTGTTACTTGCATGGTCAGCAGATTGTACAGCTCACTCTTTCCTATGATACTTCACATGTTTTATAACTTGTATGTTCTGAACATTCTTTTCCTCTCCATGAATAGTTGGATGATTTTATCACAAATTTTATGATTCCTTCTTATTTATTAGTAAGTTCTGCAAAAACTCGGGGAGTCATTTGATTTTTCTTTGTAAATTACCATAATTAGTATAGGTTCTCAATGTGTGCTCCATAGACTAGCAGCATTAGCATCATCAGGGAACTTGTTAGAAATATAAATTCATGGGCCCCACCCAGGTCTACCAAATCAGAAACTTGGCATGTGGAGCCCAACAATCCCTGTTTAAAGAAGCCCTCCAGGTGATTCTGATGCATACTAAAGTTTGAGAAACACCATATTGATATTTTTATCTCCGAAGAAGCTTGCTCAAAAAATGCCTTCTGGGCAAAAAATGATTGGATGATCTCAAACTAAAAACTTGCCTGCCGTTTTGCGTAGTTAAAACAATAGTTAACCCTAGACTATTGTTCATTAAGAATGTAATGTTCCTGAAGGAGTTTGGTCAGACTTTCCTAAATCTTCGGATATCCTCATGTCTATAGGTGCAACCACTTTTTTTTTTTAATAGACTATTTTTAGAACAGTTTCAGATTTACAGAAAAGTTGTACAGACAGTATAGAGAGTTCCCATACCCCTCCCCCCCAATTTCCTATATTAACAGATTACATTAGTATGGTAACATTTGTAACAATTAATGAACCAGTATTGTTAACTAACGTCAGTCCATAGTTTATTCAGATTCCTTTAGGTTTTACCTAAGGTCCATTTTCTGTTTCAGGACCTCATCTAGGATACCACATTACGTTTAGTTGTCATGTTTCTTTAGTACCTTCTTGCCTATTATGGTTTCTCAGACTTTCCTTGTTTTTGATAACCTTGAAAATTTTGAGGACTACTGGTCAGGTATATTATAGGATGCCCCTTTGTTGCAATCTGTCTGATGTTTTTCTCATGATTAAACTGGGGTTATGGGTTTTGAGGACAATTTTTTTTTATGTCAAAGAAATGCCCTCAGACTTTCTGAATAACCTATTTGGAAATGGTACTACTGTCTGGTTTAGAATTACAGCTCATTGTGTTTTTCAATGATTACATATGCAGTGAAATTTTAGATTTATAATATAAAGCAATTGCTGAACTTCAGTTATGGTTTAGTTATAGGTATATATGATATCTCATCACAAATTGAGTTTCCAGCATATCAAAACTAGTTAACAGTATTTTAAAATTGTATTTATTTTTATTTTTATTTATTTATTTTTTTAGCTGAGCCATCCTGCCACCTGTTGGCAGCCCAGCAGCAGCTCAGCTTGGGCCGGGAATCAAACCGGCGATCCTGTTGCATGCACAGAGCTCATACTCTTGAGCGAGCTCAGTTAACAGTCTTTTGAAAAAATTAAACCATAGCTTATAAAATTAGATATAGTATTTCTCTTCCTGTATAATTGACTTATTCCAACATATGCTAACTTTCCTATGAGCAATAATCATTAAAACCAAAAGCAGTTGTTTTATGAAGTGAAATAAGATATGAATCACAAAGACTATATTTCAGAGAGTACACTCAAATTTATGTAAGCACTTCCTTAAACTAGATAGACCTTAAAAATACAGAAAAGTATATTATTAGAGTTTTTAATATGTGTTAATCGCTTTTTTTTAACTGATAAATTTGCAGTGTGAAGTCTTCTATGCTTAATTCAAGTTTGACAATACTACGTTGACCAATTTGCATATGAAAAATCTTCACTAAGGCAGGATATTTACTATTTGTTTAAAACTGTAATATGTAGACCACTGTTATTACATCATACAGAATACTTATTCATATTTTTTCTAGTTTCTAGAAATTAGTGATAGTCCTTAGAACTCATCTCCAAAAGTAGAAGTAGCTTAAGAAAATTTATTAAAAATTCATAAATCATTGGCTGTTTCCATTTTAATCAGTTTTCTGTGTAGAAAAGGTAGGAAGGTGTGAATATCATATAGGTTCTCAATCCTTTGCTGGTTAAAATCTGCATATGGCTTAGTCTTTTGGTTTACTTTTTTGGGGAGCACATTATCATTTCAGCTTCTTAAAATTGGAACAGTAATTCAATTTGTATTTTGTTGTCATATACTTTCTAACATTAAAAGAAATAGGCAGCAATTAGGTAGTGTCATGCCATTCTTGCAGATCTATTTTAAATTGCCTTCTAATATATATCAGGATTATAAATATTCAATTTTTAAAAATGATTTAATAACTTGGTTGTAATTTTGCATACATGTAGAAAGATAATTTCAAATATTTTGATCACTTTTCAGTATATCCTAATCCATTTGATTGTATTTTAATAAAAAATCAAATAGAGATACCTTTAAATGTGAATATAAACTAAGAACTTCTCACTGAAAGTCTTTAATAGAGTTATTAAAAGAACTGTGGTTTTCTCAGTACAGTGTATGTAAAGAGATGGTTTGGCCAGTCAGTTTCTGATTTTCATGTGTTTTTTTTTCTTATTTCTTATGTTAACTGACTTTAGATATGAAAGCACTTTCATTTTGGTATTAAGTGCCAAAGTTCAGGAACTATTCACGGGTGAACCACAAAATGATTTAATATTGTACACTATAAGTGGAAATACAGGTTTTCTTTTAAAATTAGAAAATATTCTCAAGATACATTGGAAGATCATAATTCAATTTTTTGAACTTATTTTGAAAAAAATTTCAGACCGTCCAAAAATTTTCAAGAGTATAGAATTTCTGCTAGATTATTATTCAGTTAACATTTTGCCACATTTGCTCTCTCTCCCTTCCTTCACACCCCTCTTCCTTCCCTCCTCCCTTTTTTTACCCATTTGACATAATTATTTTTTCAGCTTTATTGAGGTGTAATTAACAAATAAAATTGTAATATATTTAAAGTGTACATTGCGATGGTTTGATATTCGTATACATTGTGAAAGGATTCCCCCATCAAGTTATTTAACACATATATCACCTTACATATTTACCTTTTTGTGTGTATGTGTGTGTGAGAATGTTTAAGTTTACTCTCTTAGCAAATTTCATTTATACAATAGAGTTATCAACTATAGTCATCATGTTATACATAAGATCCTCAGACCTTATCTTATATCTGAAAGTTCGTGCCCTTTTACCAACCTCTCTCTATTTCACCCACCTCCTACCCCCTGGCAACCACTAATTCTTTTCTTTTTAAAAAATACGTTGTATGTTGCCTCTCAGAGTAGTGAATCACATACTCCTATGCTTCACTGCTATTATTTGTAGAAGTGATCCTCTCAGAATCTACTTGAGAATATTTCACTCAACTTTCATTTAACTTAAATATAATTTGCTTTTAAAAGATGAAAAGTTTAGGCTTTGACTCAGTGTAAATAACCGTTATATTCAAATTTAATAGAAACTTAAATATTTGTTTTGCTAAATTAATGGGAGCAAAAAATTTGGGGACATTTTGATTATGAAGAGGAACATTTTAGAAGGGCTTTGTACTCCATCCTGGGAGTTTCTTAATATGTGCCATTAAAACTTTTATTTGAAATGACTTCCTAATCTTGGACCATAAAACTTTTGAGTATTTGATATATGTGAGTACCAATTATATTTTGAACTCAAAATGTTTTAATTTAATATAGCATGTTAGAAATTTATTTTGGGGGAAAATAGATACTAATTTAGCCGTCTTTTGTTCTGAATTAGGAAGCTCTGGAGGAATATGTGAAAAAAGTAAACTCTATTCAGATGGTAAAAAGAAGTCCTTAAACACTGGAATTATTACTGTGCAGAACTATGGGTCTCATGTGCCTCCCAAAGTCTCTCACATTACTTTTGCTCATGAAGTTGGACATAACTTTGGATCTCCAGTAAGTATTGCCTAATTATTAGATTTTTAAAAAGTTATTAACCTACCTTTTATGTTGAGTAATTTGTTTGTTTACAGTGAAAACAAGTATATATTAATATTTAGTTTCTATATGTCAAAACACAGTCATGTACTTCACCATATTGAAAGGGAGAAAAATACAATGTTTGTGATTAAGATAAGAAAAGTCAGCATAACAATGAAAGAATTCTCTGAAGGCAAGGAGTTTTGTCTGTTGCATTCACTTCTATGTCTCCTGGCTCTAGAACAGTGCCTGGTACGTGATTCATTCAAATATTTGTTGAATGAGAATCACTTTTCATTGTTTAAAAGTACATTTTGAATGTTAGCATATTGTGGAGTGGTGTTGTTTTTGTTCGGTTTTGTATTAAAAATTAAAATTTTTAATTTTTAAGGTAAAAATTAAAATTTTTGTTTTATTAAACCATTATTGGGGTTTCCTAGATTTTTCTTTCTCTACTGTGGAATAAGATTGATATTTTAAAATCTTTCAGTATGAAAAACTTTAACATACACAAAAGTAGAGAAAAATAGTGCCTCAAACTCTCATGTGCCCATCATCCAGAACAGGGGTCAGCATACTTCTTCTGTAAAGGGCCTGTTCGTAAATATTCTAGGCTTTGGGGGTAACGTTTGATCCCTGTCACATATTTTTTTGTTGTTGTTTTTCTATCCTTTAAACATAGAAAAACCATTTTTAGCTTAGGCCACATTAAAACTGGTTGTGGGCTGCAGTTTGCCAACCTCTGATTCAGATTCAACAATTATCAAGGCTTTGTCACAACTCCTGTCTGTATTTCTTCCTTTTTCTTTGTCAGGCATTAGAAGCAAATTCATTCATTTTTACATGTTTTAGTATGCATCTCTAAAAAGAAATAGACATTTTCTTACACAATCACTGTGTGGTTATGATATGTGACAAAATTAACAATTCTTTGGTATCACTTAATACCCAGTTCATTATATTGATTTTCAAGTGACCTAAAGATTAATACACACAGAAATGCAAAATACTGAAAGATATTCTATCATTGAGATTTTGGTAGGGCTTATTAAAATAAAATAACAAGTTTGGGAAAATTTCATTTGAAAAATACATATAAATCCATTGCACCTTATCACTTCTAAAAATGGAAATTTTTATGAGTTTAGAAAAATATGTATTTGTAGCTTAAAATCCTCGAATGTGCTTCTCTAATTTTCCCCCAGTTTGTAAAATATAAGTGCCATTTCACTAAGTTGCAAGTCTTTCCTGTTCTAAACCCCAATCAGAAATCGATAGATTATTAGCACTCTTAGAGAAAGTATTTAAAATGTATTCAATCTCTACATGTTGACTACTTTTGTGATCTGTTCTTAAAAGAGTAATTGAAATTTTAGAGATGAGCAGAGAACTGTTGTTCATAGTTAATTTACATTTTCAAGGGCAATTAAATATCATCTCTTCCTGTTCCCTTGATTCCAGCCTTTACCAGGGGAATTGTAGTACTCTTCTAGGACCTCTCAAATTTTTTGTATATATAAATTACCAAGGATCTTAAAATACAGATTCCGGTTAGTGAGTCTTTGGTGGGGCATGAGTTTCCGCATTTCTAAGAAACTCCCAGATGCCGCTGTTGCCGCTGTTGCTACGGGTCTGTAGACCACACTTGGAGTTGGGAATCTAGTCTATTCTTTTTCTTTTCCTGTCTGATCTCTTCCCTACCCAGTTGCCAGAGAGGTGTTTTTAGTACAGTAATGTGAGATGACTTATTGTTTAATGGACAAATTGGTTCACATTCTTTGCCTCCGTTGCTATCTTTTCCTGTAATACCAGACCACTTTGAATGATTCTGCCATGCTTAATCATACCCCATTCCTTTGTGCATGTTGTTCACGCTACCCTTCATATACATAGTAGGTACTTAGTGTATATTTATTAAGTAATTTAATAGTAAGATCAACCAGAACCACAAATTCCTGAGCCTGTCTTCCTTGATATCTTTATCTGAAATCTGTCTTTATTTCTCGTGTTACACATCTATATACCTACTATGTCAGTGTTAATTTCACTGAGTGGTTCGTACTGTCCCTTTTATTTACATATTTATCCTATCCCAAATATGTATTGCATACCTATTGTTAACCACTTTATAAGCTTTGTTGTGGGAAGTTTTAATCATAAATTAGACAGATTTCTCTCTCAATATGAAAATTCTAATATGTGCCCATTCTTACCAGATTAATCTTTGTCTGGGTATAGTTTTGATCTTCTGATCATGTCACTTCTGTTTATAGCTTACTTCTAGTACCCGTTGATACTACTAATACAATTTCCTATTTTAGCACTTCAGGTTTTCCATAATTTGGTTCTAGGTGTGTTTCCAATGTTATCTTCCCTCTTCTGTCAAATTAAGTAATTTACAGTCCTTTAAAACTTTCCTTCTGCCTATTGAAATCTTGATCCATGCTGTTATATAATGTAAATTAATGTGGCCCTTTTGGCAGGAAGTTTGGCAGTGTACTGTATCAAGACCCCTAAAATGTTTGACCTTTTAATTCAGTAGCTCTATCTCTGAAAATCCAACTAAAAGAAATAAATGCAGAATCTGTCAAAGATTTGTGTACATTTCAACAATAAAAATTACAAAGGTATCTATTGCCATTTTATTTATAATAGCAAAAAATTTTAAACAGCCGAAATGGACCCACACTAGGAAAGTATTATGGAATGCTCTACAGTCACTTAAAAATTGAGTTTGTCAGTGCTCACCCTATAGTGCTAAACTGAAAGAAATCATTTATAAAACTGTATACAAGGCATAGTGCAAATTTTGTATTAAAATGTGATATGACTAGATACAAGTCAGATAGGAAATATACCAAAATTTTAATAGTAGTTATTGTGGTTGGAATTAGATTGAATTTTTTGTTATCTATTTTTTATTTTCTAAATTTTCTGGAAGAATATATATTGTTTTTATAATCAGAAAAAAGCTTTTCTGTTTTCTATAAAACTAAGATTATCGTTTCTTTGTGAAACCGTTCTCGTTTATTTGAACTCTCACAGCACTTTTTTTGGGTATAGTCAAGATGGCTTTTATATTCTATTTTATATTTTGTTTATTTGTCTGTTTGTTTATTCCCTTTTCTGGGGATGACAGATAGCTGGCATACTTGTTTATAATCTGTTCCTCCTTTCACGGCTATTAATGATGAGCCATTAAAATGTCCTTTGGCTAGTAAAATAATAATCGATTAGTGGTATCTAATGGATTTATGGGGCAGAGAGTCAGACTAGGCAGGGATATCAAAATTTGATCCCCTTTTAAATAAAATGTAAGTCCTTAGAGGCCTAAGGACAGTGCTTACTTAACTCTTCTTTATATATGTTCATAGTATATTTCAGTTCCTCCTTGTATAATATTGGATACCCGCTCATATACAGAGTGTGCCAAAAAAATGTATACACATTTTAAGAAAGGAAGAAACTATTAAAATTGTAATAGTCAATATATACTGATGACAGAAGATGCATACAAGTCACTTTTGACTTCTGCAATTACAAGAGGTGCTCAAAGTGGTTACCATCAGCGTCTCTAGACACTTCTGATTACGGCGAACTACTGCTTGAGCAATGTTGACCGAAGTGTCCACTTGTGTACATTTTTTTGGCACCCCCAGTATTTATTGAATTGGAAGATGGTAAGATTCTGTGATAACATCAAAAGTTATACAGTATTGGGATTTTTTTTGTTTCTAAAATTCTAATGCTGAGAATAATGCTAGTGCAATACAATATCAGAAACCAAATTGAATTCCATAGAATGAAAACATAAAGCAAGATGATATTGGTGAATAGTAAAGAGTTGTTAAATGCTCAGCCTAGGTTCAGGAGAAAGGCAAGAGTTATCAGGAAAAATATAGGTGACAGAGGCCATATTTTTAATAGTTGCTTCAGATTAGGGAGTAGAAAATGAAAGTGATTTAGATGGGCTCTGAGAAGAAACAGAATGCCTTTGGGCATTCCTTTTCTTTCTGGAGAGTAGGGTTGTAGGGTATTCAAAACAATTTAATTAAAAAGAGCTATCAGTCTAGGACCCATTGTTTTTCACCCTGACAGTTGAGGAGCATTTTGAAATTAGTTTGTTTTGTTTTTAAATGCATATTTGGGGGCGGAGGACCTGTTAGGATCTGGTAGTGTTCTCTTTCCTATTTCTATTGGTCATGTATGTTTACTTTGAGAAAATTCATGGAGCTGTGGTTTGGTACTTTTCTGTATGTTTCTGATATCTCAGTAATATTTACCAACACCATTAACTATTTCTGTGCCTGTGCCTGTGTGTCTCCTTTTTCATTCTGCAAAGCAATATTTTGGTTTTACCTCTTGGCTTTTCTTAATTTTCATTTAAAAATAGATCATTGTGTTTCTCTTCCTACCCAGCATTTACTTACCTTCTTATGTAATAGTTAATAAGTCAACTCTCTTAGATGCCTATTTTTTCTTTTTTGTTTTCTGTCTTTCCCCACCTCTGTCTACACTAGCCATAACATATAATTTAACATGTATTTTAAAGAATATTTAGTAGTTTTTAAGTAGTTTATATTCCTGTTATTAGTTTTTAAAGTAGGTGAACTTATTTTTAAGAGACTTTAATGATGGTTTTTCTCTCCATTCTGCTCCCTAAGTACAAAGCTATGTAAGTTGTGGTTAGGCCTCCACTGATTTTTCCCTCCCTTCTAAGACAGTGGCCCTTAAAAGAGCAAATTGTTTTCTTTTTCACAGTCTCAAACAATTGTAAGATCTTTTCTAAAGCAGAGTCTACAAGCTTTCATTGTTCTTCTGATGAGAAAATGACATTTAATCAGATGACCTGAAAACCTTATTTTGCTTCCTGTTTATGTAACTCCATATTCTGTTTGACAGCATGATTCTGGAACAGAGTGCACTCCAGGAGAATCTAAGAATTTAGGACAAAAAGAAAACGGCAATTACATCATGTATGCAAGAGCAACATCTGGGGACAAACTTAACAACAATAAATTCTCACTCTGTAGCATTAGAAATATAAGCCAGGTTCTTGAGAAGAAGAGAAACAACTGTTTTGTCGGTATGTATATTTTCCAACATTTTATTATGAGTATTTTCAAAGTTGAAATAATTATATAGTGAACACTTATGTACCCACTACTTGTTTTATGATTGTTAACACTTTGCTGTATTTGCTGTATCACATATTTATCAATCTATCCATCCCTCAGCCCATATTTTTGGTTGCAATTTAAAGTGGATTGCATCACTGTACTTCACCCCTAAACACTTCAGCGTACATATCATTAATTAGAGTTCAATATTGTTTGTGATTCTTTTATTTTTTACATAAGTGACATGAACAAATCTTAAGTCGACCGTTTGATGAGCTTTTACAAATGCATTTACCTGTGTAAACTGTCAAGATATAGAACATTCCTATCACTCCAGAAAGTTCTTTCATTTCTCTTACCAGTCAACGTCTACTCCCAGTGCACCCACAGAGGCAACCATTATTCTGATTTATTTCATCATAAATAAACTTTGCTCATTTTACTTCATGTAAATGGAATCATACAGTTTGTACCCTTTTGTGGAAGGCTGCTTTCACCCAGCATAATATTTTGAGATTTTCGTTAATATTTTGTTCCATTTTCTTGCTGAGTAGTATTGCACTGTATGAATATATCACAGTTTGCTTGCTCATCCACTCTCCTACTGATGAACATCTGGGCTTTTTAAGTTTGGATCAGTATGAATAAAGCCGCTATGAAATTCTTTTTTCTTATTGTGGTAATATATATAACATAAATTAGTATTTAAACTAATTTTAAATATACAATTCAGTGGCATTAAGTACATTGACAGTGTTGTACTATAACTACTATCCATTTCCAAACTTTTTTCATCACTCCAATTAGAAATTCTGTAACCATTAAGCAATAACTCCTCTCCCACTTTCTCCCCATTTCCTGGTATCCTCTGATCTATTTTTTGTCTCTAAAATTTGCCAATTCTAGGTACCTCATATAAGTGGGATCATATAATATTTGTCCTTGTGTAACTCTGGCTTATTTCACATAGTGTAATATTTTCAGTATTCATTCAAGTTGTAGCATATATCAGATTGTCATACCTTTTTTATGACTGAATAGTATTCCACTGTATGGGTATAACACATTTTGTTTATCCAATCATCTGTTATGCCTCTTGTAGCATTTAACGTTCTAAATATTGTACCTTGTATTATCATTTTTTGGGTTCTTGTCCTATTTCACAAGATTATAAGTTACTTGAGGGCAAAATCAAGGCTGCTCACCTTGTACATGAAGAACACTCAAAGATGGGTTTAAACATGATAGCAAAGTGGTAGTTTTCTAAAGCTTCTTAATCTGGAAATGCTATATAGACTGTTTATTTGTAAACCAGGTTTTCACTATAAACTTTCTGGTTGAGTTGACTTTAAAAAATGAGCATATTACTTTGTAGGTATCACGGGAATTCAGTTTGGTTCTTAAATTACAACGAAATATGTACCTATTATAATTTTTGCATTTAAACAGCACTTTTTCTGTGTGTTTAAGCTGTTAGCAATTAGCTGATATGAAGTAATATTTCTATATGAGATATAAATTAATGTGTAATATTGCATCAGAGGTTTTCTGATGTTATCATTTTTACTTCTTAATTACATTCACTTGGATTATAAAATGGTTACTAGACTTCAGAAAAACTATTATTGTTTACTGTGTGCATGTGCATACATCTAGTTTTAGAGAACAAAAGAGATGGTATAAAATGAAAGAGAGGGATGGAGCTTCAATTACCTCTAAGATTTCCTTTATATTTGATGTGGTTAAAAAACGAACTTTCTAAATATAAAGCTAGTCTATCTAGAATAAATTTTGATTCAGCTATCCCTTATGTTGAGTTCCTGTGTTTGAGATGTGTTCCCTTCTACTTATTTACTTCTTAATTTGAAACCTGTACTGCAGCTGTTTTCCACATTGATTTGGTATGGAAAGAAAAGAACATAAGATTTTTAGGCCTAGGAGACCTGGGTTTAGTCTGTGTTTTGTTCATACTGGGGCATATGGTTTCTAGCAAGGCACATACTCTCTGAAGTTAGTTTCCTTTTCTATAAAATAAATTCGTTGGATTCTTATCATTTCCCTGCAAATGCTGAAGTTCTCTGATTTTATGATCTTTCAAAGAGTAACATTCCTTTTATAATTTTAAACCCCATTGGCAAAATCAAAGAACTTTAAAAGAGAGCCTAAAATTTTTTCTAAAATTATTCATTATGGTTAGGCCAGACAGTCTAACCTTGATGAACCCAGATTTGACCCAATACTCATAGGCTCTTTAGGAATACAAAATATATAAATAGTACATGGTTCTCCCTTAAGGAGTTTGCTCTAGCTAAGAAGCAAAACTAATGTACATTAAAAAAATTACTTACCAGACTAGAATACAATCAGCCAAATAGAATGTGGGAAATTCCAAAGGACAAAATGATCCGATTTCTTTAACAAATATATAAAAATGAAAAGAAATGAGAGGATCTGTTATATATTAGAAGAACTTAAGACACATGTCAACCAAAAGCAACGGGGGTGGGGAGGGGGGTTGTTTGGGGGAACCTTTTGTGGAACTTGGTTTAAATGAGCCAATTGTAAAGACAGTTGAGGTAAAACTGAATGTGAATTGGTTATTTATTAGATGCAATTAAGCATATGGTTAATTTTGTTAGATAGGTAATGGTATTATGGTTAGATTTAAAAAAAAAACTCCTTATCTCTTAGATTCATTCTGAAGTATTTATAAGAACAAATGACTGTTAGGTGGTGTTGTTTACAATATATTGTTAAAGCTAAGTGATTGGTACATGGGAATTCATTGTACTTATTCTTTTACTACTTCTATGTGTATTTGAAATTTTCTGTCTAACAAAAAAGGTTAAATTTTTTTCTGGTTGATGAAACACTAACATAATTTGTATTTGTGTAATATAAATAGTGCAGTCATCGTTCAGTAAAGCTCAGTGTAGCATGGCCTAAATAGAATGTTACCACTTCTAGAAGGGACCTTGGAAGGACCATCTGGTCAGATCCCCTCACTATGCAGATGAGGAAACTGAGACCCAAAAAAAGGGAAGTGAAGTGCCCAGTCCACATTGCTAGTTCATGACTGAGTGTTATAATTAGATCTTCTAATTTCCAGATTCCTAGTTTGTTCTACTTTTCTTATTCATCAAAGTTTTCCTTTCTCCCTTTGTTATGAGGCTCTAAAGAGTTTGTGAATTTTAAATCAAATTAATGTGTGCATACAATGTTTACTTTGTTTTGTTTGTTTTCCTCAGAATCTGGCCAACCTATTTGCGGAAATGGAATGGTAGAGCAGGGTGAAGAATGTGACTGTGGCTATAGTGACCAGTGTAAAGATGAGTGCTGCTATGATGCAAACCAGCCAGAGGGGAGAAAATGCAAGCTGAAACCTGGAAAACAGTGCAGGTACCTTGCTAATACCAAGTCATGTTAATGTTCCTATAAAGTCACTTGAAGGTAGCTATGATAAATTTAAAACAGATTAAAAGATGCATGGGGTTTGAAACTTTGTCTTTATATGTTGTTGTTTTTATTTAGTTTTCTCCAGAAAAAAAAAAAAAGATTATTTCTACTTCATAGCATTGCATTGGTTGGTGCACTATTGTTGGCATATTGAACTACTTGTAATTTGTGTGGTGGGTGATTAAAAAAAAGGACGTGCAGAAGATGCTCAATAAAATATATGTTATTTAGTTCTTAACTTTAAAAATGTGACTATGATCCATATTTTTAGAATCTTAATTTTAAATATTTAGGTAATAAGCATTCCATACAGTCTTATAACTTATTGTCATGTAATTATTTCACTTGTCAAATTACTTTGATAGTAATAGATACAAGAATACAGTATTGTTTGCAGTACTTTTTAAATGGCTGGTCTGTGTATCCTAGTTTGATTTTAGTATATAAATGTGAGAAAAATTGATAAATTGGCTAATATGTGATTAACTATGAAAAACACTTGGTAACTTGCCTAGTACTAAATCCATTTTCTATTATAGCCTTTTAAAGGCAAATACAGTAAGAATGCCTTGCTTATAAAAACAAGACAACCACTTTTATACACTTGCTAGGATGTTGAAATTTAGTAGCCTCTTATTCCACTATTTGAAGTTGTATACCAGTAACATACTTACCATTTAAAAGATGATTTAAAAATTAGGACAATGTCTGTGTATATAGGAAATATCCTAGTGATTTTCTTTAATCATTTAATGTTTCTTCTAGTCCAAGTCAAGGTCCCTGTTGTACAGCCAAGTGTGCATTCAAGACAAAAAGTGAGAAGTGTCGGGATGATTCAGACTGTGCAAAAGAAGGAATGTGTAATGGCAATACAGCTCTCTGCCCAGCATCTGACCCTAAACCAAATTTTACAGACTGTAATAGGCGTACACAAGTGTGCATTAATGGGGTAAGCATTTGATTCATATGTTTTTAATTAGTCTTATAAAACCTGCTTTTTCAGGATAATTGTTGACACTTAAAGCTGCATTGTTAAAGTAAATAATCTTGGTTAGTCAGTGTGGTTGGCAGATTGAACTACCATGTAATTTTCCTATTTATTTCCCTACAAAGACATGAGTGGATTACATGGTCAGTAGTATTGGATTAGTTACTGAATTCTCATTCATTTTTCTACTGTGTATGTTTGATATTCCCTAGAGAAAAATAGTTATTCAACTAGTCATGTGACTTTGTACTGCTTTTAAGTTTTATAAATTAGTATCTTTTTAATAACCTAAGTAAAACAATTTTTTAATAGCCGAAATAAAAGAATGTGATGCTTTTTAAAGCTTTCTCGGTTAAATAATCACTTTCTTCTACATGAGGAAAAATTCATTATTCTCTTCTAAAGGAGCCATAATAACTAACATAAAATTGATACTCATCTACCCCAATTCTGTTTTTGCTTTAAGATTTTTTTAACTTGCCATTTCTTTAAAATATTTGCTATCTTATTTGCACTTACCCTTTTTCAAATGTGTTTATTTGATCCATTTCTGATACTAATCTATGCTTTTTTTTCCAACTTGTATTTCTACTTAATTATTTTAGCATCGGAAACTTACATTTGTCTTGTCTGTTACTGTGAACAATAGGTTTGACTACATAGGGGTTAAATAATTGGTCTTTCATTTTTCTTTCAGCAATGCGCAGGTTCTATCTGTGAGAAATATGGCTTGGAGGAATGTACCTGTGGCAGTTCTGATGGCAAAGATGATAAGGAATTATGCCATGTCTGCTGTATGAAGAAGAGTAAGGCTTTTAAAATACAAGAATGTAAAATTCAAACACCTTATTTTCTCCTAAATTTGAAGTGTTAAACTTCGATATATGTTTTGGACAGATAATTTTCAACTAAACTGATCCTCTTGAGAAGAATTTTAAATGTAGCATAGTATTGCATTTCTAGTATTATGGTCCCTACAGTTTTTTTAAAACAATAGACAAAAACCTGCCAGCTTTATGGCAGTGATTAATATAAACACTGTTAGAAGGTTTTAAAATCATTGTGGGCACTAATTCCAGAATTGCTGGTTGTTTGTTTATATTGTAACATTAAAGGTGAATTACCAGTGATATTATTCACCCTAACTAATGAAAGTCTATATAATATGTCATAGTAATGGTTTTAGGCAGTTTCTTCCTTTCCTACCTCTCTCCCCAACTAGCCTGCTAGGAAACCTGATCTTCAACTTATATTGGGCTTTCTCTTCCAGTGGACCTATCAACTTGTGCCAGCACAGGGTCTGTGCAGTGGAGCAAGCACTTCACGGGTCAAACCATCACCCTGCAACCTGGATCCCCTTGCAATGATTTTAGAGGCTACTGTGATGTTTTCATGCGTTGCAGATTAGTAGATGCTGATGGTCCTCTAGCTAGGCTTAAAAAAGCAATTTTTAGTCCAGAGCTTTATGAAAACATTGCTGAATGGATTGTGGTAAGTATAGTTTTTATTTATAAAGAAGCCGTATCTTACTTGAAATGGTTTGATCATAATTTTACTTGGCCAGAGGTCACCAATGTTAGGAGAAAATCACTTGTTTTCCTATTTATACTGGAATTACTTTATCTGAAGAATGATTTTTAAAGTTCAAGTATCCCTGGGTCCTGTTTTCTTCTAAAGTGAACAGAATCTCCACGTGTATATCGTTCATAGGTAGGTTGGTAGGTGATGGGAGCCATTCTCTTTTACCCTGCTCCTTAGTTCATCTCCGAGATGGATTACTTCCTCCCTTGGTCCATGTGATTGGGGCATTTTCATGGGAGTTTTTTCTCGAGTTGTTTTGGAAAGCCCTACTTGCTTTTTATACTTCTTTGTCTCTCAGTATGACAGATAGCCAGCCTTGGGTTCTACTTTGCTGAACAGGAGAGATGAAAGAAATTGGTGATTTTCTGGAGGTTTTTTCTTACGTTTCAGTGTAATTTTTAGGTCTTCATCTTGTCCGTGATAGGAAATGTTGAACAGGATAAGATCAGATACAGAGTCTTTTGCAGATTTGTTAATGATTATGGATTTTCATCCAGCATAAATCCACTGAACTGTATTATTTTTAAGCCTGCATATCTCCAAGTTGTACAGATGTTAAATTACCTGAAATTATCTTAGAAGATTGCTGAGAATTACTATATTAAGTCACTTAAATATTCAAGTTTCTATGTGATTACATTAAAATATCAGTAGGAAACTTGCAAGTGATATATTTGAGAGACTGTGTTACACCTGAACTGAATGAGTTTTTTGGAAATTAACTTCGAAATCAGCTCTTCCCCTCAACCTCCTTCCCCAATTATTTCCTACCCGGGGGTGGGGGTGGGGGTGGGGTNGTGTGTGTGTGTGTGTGTGTGTGTGTGTGTGTGTGTGTGTGTGTGTGTGTGTTCAGGACTGAAGATGCCTTAAAAGCACACAAAAAAGTTGTCTTTGTGGGTCGTCACCCTTTTTGGTACTCTTGTCATAACATTCTATAGTAAAAATTTTGGAATTATTTCCAGAATTAAAATGGTGTTTATTACACATAGGAAGAATATACCTTGTATGTTAGAATGTGTGGTTTTAGATATGTAATGACTATGTAGTGGGAGAATCATTGACGTTGTATTTAAGAGAAGTAGGTTTGTGCCAAATAATTGGGCAATTAATTTAACATAGGTCTCTTTAAAACATAATGTGTTGCTCATTTTTGTACTCCTGTGCTTGGTACATAATAGGCATTCAAAAATGATCTGTTAAACTACAGGTACCGTATTTTGCTGTGTATAATGTGCACTTTTTTGCCCAAATTTGTGAGGGAAGAATACAGATGCGCATTATACACGTGTAGTAGTAATTCCATATCTATTTAAATGTTTTTAATTCTTTTATTTATGCTTATGAGTTAAAAGTGTAACTCTAGAAATCAATAACCATATCCATATGCAAAATAATACCCTGGAATACGATAATCAGTTTTGTTGAACTTACCACGAACTTACAACGACTGATGAATAATTCTTGGCCTTCTATAATGCATAAATATCATAAATTTGTTAGTGGTACATAAAATTTCTTGTACCTTGTATCTGTTCTTGTGTTTTGTAATTATTTGTTACATAAAATCTCTTGTATCATAATATTTAAAAAAAGATAAATGCCAAAATTCCTTTATAATACAAAAAACAAGTACCTAAATGTAAACAAATAAAAATTTGAATTAAAAAATTAAAACAAAAGATTTTTTTCCCTGAAAGTTTGGGCCAAAAACGGGGGTGTTCATTATACATGGCAAAATATGGTACTTTGTGACATGGTGAAGTGGAACAAGCACAGGCTTGGGAATTACACAAGGATTCAGATCGTCCTTCTGGCATTTGTCAATTCTGTGACTTCAAGGAGCTTATCTTTCTTGACCCTTTATTTTCCTTTTTTCAACTCAGATCCAGGTTGGTGGTTTGTTTGTTTTTTCTTTCTTTTTTCTGATTATCCCTATTAAGAATAAGTTGAGATCTGGTATACTTGTCCACTATAGAGAAAAATGTGTTCAGAAAAGAAATCTGATATGGGGAACTCGTAGTTATGTTCTACTGAGTATATGTTGTACCACATATTTTAGGTTTTCTAGATAGGATATTATAGCATCTAAAAATAGTATTTTTTTGTTTCTCCATTATCTGTGATTTTGACTCAATTCTATTGTATTTAGAATTTCAAAAGGTCATTTCTTCCTATTACAATATTAACTAGAAATGATCTTTTTATTTAAAAGTATTTTTCAAACCTTTTTTCATATTTTAGATTGAGGATTTAATGAAATGCTTCTTAGAATGAATTACCAAAATGAAGTATTTTCTTGTGCTCTGTAACTGATTAAGCAGGCACTTTTAGGTTTATACAAGTTTGCCTTGAGTGTAAAATGCTTTTATTTTATATCATTGTTGACATTTACATGCCATGCTTTCAAATACAGTCTGTAATGCCTGAAGGGTACTGTGCCCACCAGGATATTGCTGCATTTGTGGGCATTAACCAGGCCAAACAGTAAGATAAGAAATATCCAGTTTCTTATAAGTTGTCTGATTTGTGTTACATGCAGAATTCACTTGTATAGCAGAGTTTATTTTGCTGCATTATAGCTCACTCTTTGCTCTTTCATCATGTCAGAAAGTGTCTTTTAATTAGTGGTACAATACAGTTTATTAGGATGCTCTGGTACAGAAAGCTAAGAAAGAAACGAGGGGTTAATTTCATTGACTGTCCTTTTCAGTGGTGCCTGGTAGCTTTTTGTTTCTTTTCTGTTGTATAGTGTTGCATCTTTTCTCTTCATGTAGGGTAGAGTAGGAAGAATCATAGCAGTTTAATATTTAAGGGCATGAGTTATTGACTGCTACTTAATACAATGGAAATGATGTGATAAAGACATTTACTTTCTTTTCTGGAAAAAGTTGTTTTTGACAAGTATTTTGAATGTATTTTTCAAAAATATGTTTACCATATTTGCTGAGTGCCTACTGTGTATCTGGCCAGTAGATAATGTTCAACATCCCTTGAATTTATCAAAGAGCCACCGAGTTCTTGAAAAGCTCAAGAGCATTCACCAGTAAATCTGTTAAAACCCTGTATCATTATCTCCTTTTCTTTAAATGGGGGTTGAGGGCATTGGTAATGCTTTTTCAGTTTTTTCCATAGTTATTGATGTGTTTGGATTTGTACATCTTTTGTATTAGGTTTGATGTTGTGGAAAACCCTCCTTGACCTTGATTTTTTCAAAATTATCATTGTACTTCCCCCTCCCTTTTTTAAATAATTGCCTGTTATTTTGTGGCTTTTTAACTTTTAAAGTTGTTCAGATTTACAGGAGTTTGTCTTTCTTAATTTTTATTTTGACAATAACCAACTGTATTTCTCATTTTTAATTTCTGCTCTCATAGTTTGCTGTAATTTTATGAACCTAAGTATTAAGTATCTGGTATTCTTTATGAAGGATTTAGAGCAGTGTCTCCCAAGTGCCCCACAGAACTCTAGATTCATGGGTTTAATGGTCACATGAACCTGGAAAACATTACATAGTATATAGTCTGGACCTCTTAGAGATTTGTGAGAATATTGTGAGAAATCCTGCAATAAAAAATATTTTTAACTTCATTTTTGGATATTTTCAAAGTTCCCCACCTATTTCTGATGAGGAGCCAGGACTGACCAACCATTTATCTAGAACAGGAGTTGGTAAGCTATGGCTCATGAGCCAGATACAGCCCACTGCCTTTTTTTGTATGGCTCACAGCTTAGAACGGTATTTGAAAAAAAATCATAAGATAGGGAGACCACTTCATGGATGGGGTAGAGGCTTGATCACTGCACTGTACACCTGAAGCTGATGTTGTATAATATTATAAGTCAACTATAATTGAATATATAATCACGGGATGTATAGTACAGTGTGGGAGTGGAGTCAGTGGAATTGTAACAGATATGTATGATATGGGGAGGGAGTGGGTCAACGGATTGGGGGTGGGGGTTGTCACTTTGAGGGATAAAAAGTATAACTATTGCACTGTGTTGTACACCTGAAACTAATTAAAAATAAATAAATAATCAAAAGATATATCAAAATAATATTCTTTTGAACATTATATGAAATTCAGGTTTCAGTGTCCATAAATATTTATTGGAAATTGGCCACTCCCTTTCAATTACATATTGTCTCTGGCTGTTTTTGCACTTTGAGTAGTTGCAGAGGAGTTCCCTGAGTCACCTAGGAACTTGAAAGAAATGCAAATTATCAAGCCCTACCCTGGACCCACCAAGTCAGTAGGTGATGGTGCATGCTAAATTTTGTGAACAATTTGTGTGTGTGTGTGTGTGTGTGTGTGTGTGTGTGTGTGTGTGTGTGTGTAATGTAATGGCTCTTTTTAAGACTTGTAAAAGAAAATTTCTATTTTGTCATTCTAATATGTTGAACATGGAAGATGGTTGTGAATCTCTGAAGTCCAACATTGCCTAGCAGAATAGGCCACATAGATATCACTTATGAAACTTGAACAAGCAAAATACAATATTGAAACAAGGCTTAGCATATGGTAAGGATTCAGTATACATTTGCTAGATTAATGAAGCAGATTTCTTAAATGTCATTTTATTTTTCTATGGAAAAGAATAAAAATTGTGCATGTTAACTTTGAGGCTATAATGTTTTCTGGTTTCTCTCAGTAGTATTTTATCATGCTAGCACAGGCTGAGCTTAAGTAATTTAAAGATTAGTACCCAGTTGCTTTCCGCTTGGCAGATTAGTGTGTGTGTATGTGTGTGTGTGTGTGTGGGGGAGGGACGGCTCGTGGTGTATTAAAGGATAGAAACAACATTTAGCCTAAGTCCAGACTGTGATATCTTCTTCTGAAGGATAGAAAGGAAGCTCTCTGCCTCTGCAGGATAGCGTAATCAGTATCACCACAAGGAACAGGGCCCCACATGGCCTAGTGATCCACAGGAAGTCTCGAGGGCGTTTGCTGAGAGGGAGAATTATTAAACATGAGAACATTCACTGAAAGAATTATGTAGTTGACTGTTTCTGAGGATCTTTAAAAACAGATTACGTTATGTCTGAAGAGACTTGAGTGCATGTCTTGCCTCTTTTGCCTCACAGGTTTTTTGAGTGATACCTGTTTTATTATTTTGTTATCCTATATGTCCTTTTTGTTTACTTAGATTATTAAGTTTAAAAACTGTTAAAATTAGTACATAATAAATTAGACTGGTAAATTTTGACTTTTTATTTTGTCATCTTTACTTCTTTTTTCTACTTTGTGTTCTTTTGGCCATATAAATGACTGTATTGAACATCTGTCTGTTTCTTATGTAGGATTTTCTCAAACTTAATAATTTAGGGCTTGTTATCTTCAAGGCTGTTTTTTTAAAACTTTTAAGTGTCTTCTCTTTGTCTCTTTTAAGTTTCACTTAACATTCATATCTATGAAAGACAAGAGCTTGGTGCATAATTTACACTCATTAAATGTTTGTTGAATGCATGATAGCGCTCATTTCAGAGTCTAACATGTGGACAAATTGTGATATTTTCTTTTGGCATAAAACACATATTTTGCATTTATATTCTTACCCCAGATTTTATAGTACACATTAAAGAGAAAACATGCTTTAGCATTTAACCCACTCTCTGATAATTCTATTTTAAAAGGAGCATTAAAAAATTCCTTCTATCAAAGGTGGCCATTTTACTAACACTCACAAGTACACCATTGTTTTGTTTAGTTTCTCTTGCTGTCTTCTATCCACTATGCTATTCCATTTCCCCAAACACTAGACCCTGAAAAGCTACAATCACTGTCACTAAAACACATCAATCTTGGGCTTTTGAGATACGTAGTCGCTTGGAAAAACTTGGAGAAAGGGTAGGAACACTTCTATAAGAAACTAGAAGTTCTAAAGGATCTTGATGCCACATTTTAGTAAATATCTTTTGATCTGAACTGAGACGAGGTCCTTTTGACCTTTGTTTTCTACAGAGTTATAACCATTATGAAATCCAGGCTTTCTCCAGTCTGCTTCTCTTATTGCCATATTACTTGCATCACTTTTTAAACTAGCATCAGAGGTACCAAAACCACAATTTTTTATGCCTTATCCTGTTCTAAGAGCGTTGTCATATTATTTGTATGTATGGCAATCTAGAAATAATAAATGAGCTGTTAGAAGTGTTTGAAAAAGTCAGTATTTGGAATAATAACTCACCTGTATTCTTCAGAAGCTGTCTATACCATTCTAAGAATATATATTTTTAAAAATAAGTGGAATCATATATATACACGTACTTTACTGCACCTTAGTGTGTCTTAAAGTTTTGTTTTTGTTTTTTTTCTCTCTCCCACTTACTTAATGGTCCATCTTGGAGCTCTCTGGAGGAAAGATTTTATTTATTTATTTATTTTTTTTTTATTGTGAGTTACACATTGGAGGGAAGATTTTGAAGAAGGGTTTTATATAGAGGAGTGATATAGGCAATTCCAGGTGGCATATGGTTTGAGCAGGGAAGACTGGAAGGAAGGAAATGTGTCAGAGAATATAATGAACATTAGGAAGTGCATCTCCAGTAACAGAACAAGCCCATCAGCCTGAAAATAGTAGGAAGACCCTCGAGCCTTTGTGCCTATGGATCAGATCACATTAAAGGTGATACTGCCTCCCCAGAGAGTATTTGGAAATGTACAGTAGTTGTCCAAATAACTGAGGGGCTCTACTAGCATTTAATGGAGGATGATTACCAGGAATGCTAAACTTCCTGCATTGCTCAAATTGGTCCCATACCACAGTGCCAGCATGTCCACAGTGAGTATAAAGCACTGGTCTGCATCCTAATCACTGATGTGCTTGTTTAAAATGTAGTTGCTTGGGGCCTCCACCAACCAGAACAACTGAATTGGAATTTGTAGGGTTGTGGCCTGAAGATGAGGCAGTGCATCTCCCATAACAGAATGAGCCCATCAGCCTGAAAAGAGTAGGAAGACCCTTGACCTTTTGTGCCTAAATCTGTGTTTTAATAAACATACCAGATAATTCTTAGATCTACTCAGAATTGGGAACCATTCCTTTACCAGGTGAGTGCTGATTATTTGAGCAGCTCTTCCCAATCATAGGACTCCTCTTTCTACAGCCAGTCAGATACTCTCAATTTTCCCCAAAACTCTCAGGCAAGTAATAGGATAGAGAGATAGAACTAAAGGGCTAATGTTGAATGGTATCCATTTAGGTATAGTCTCCCAAACTAATGTGCTGTATGTGGATACAGAACTGAGGTTGACAAACTGGCCCCTGGGTCAAATCTGGTTTGCGTCCTGTTTTTGTAAGTACAGTTGCCCCTCCGTATCCATGGGGGATGGGTTCCAGGTTCCCCCACAGATTCCAGAATTTGCTAGATGCTTAAGTTCTTTATTTAAAATGTCATAGAACAGTACATACATTGGCTGTCTACATTCACTGATTCCCAACCATAGATCAAGAATAGCACTGTTTTTGATCTACGGTTGATTGAAACCACAGATGAAAAACCTGTGGTTACAGTGGGCCAACTGTAATGTTTTGCTGGAATATAACCTTACTCATTTGTTTGCATGTTATCTATGGCCGCTTTTGCACTACAGTGGCAGATGTGAGTTGTTGTGACAGAGACCACATGGCCAACAAAGCCTTAAATATGTATTGTTTGGCCCTTTATAGAAAAAGCTTGCTGATTCCTGGTAGAGACCAGTAGCTCTCAATTTTAGCTGCATAATGGAATCATCTGGGCAGCTTTAACAAAATTACTAATGTTCGGACCCTACCCCATTTGAACCTGGGATTTGGTCTGGGTATTTGTGTTTTTAAAACTTTCCAGGTGATTCTAACATACCAGCCAAGGTTGAGAACCGTTGGTGTAGAGCAGGAAGAGCACATGCAGCAGTATAAACTGGTGATTTTGGTTCTTTATGTATTTCACTAGGTCAGAGTGTCAGAAATCCAGACACTGGAGGTAGAAAAAAAGGTGCTGCTTCAAGATTAAATGCCATATTTAAAAGGCCTCTGGATGCTAGGAACAGGACAGAAGCTGTGCATATAGTCCTTCATGTGACAGTAGGCAGAAATGAAAAGATAAATCAACCAGCACTTAAGTTGGCAGACTGAGGGCAGGCCTTATATCCTGCCTTTTGATAAATAATGGGTTTATTATTTGAGGATGAATAAAACGGAAAAAACAACAGGAGACTATAGAAAATTTATTGGGTTGTTGGAAAAGTCATGACGCATTTTGCAACGAAAAACAGAAAAAAATACATCATGACTTTTCCAACAACCCAATATATAACAAAGGAAAGGGAATATTATCCTAAAGATAGGGAGAACAGTTCTGTGAAAATTATTTTCTACAGAAACCAAAAGAAAATTTTAGAAAACTCTCCGGCAATCTGAGTAGGATACAAGAAATGGCTTTTGAAAAGTAGATTGTAAACTTGTGGTTTGCAAGCCAGATTTAGCTCTGTAAGCATGTCTTGCATGGTCTATATATTGTTTTTCGGAAATTTGAATGATTTGCCAGCATTTAAAAGTAGATTTCACGTAATTCAGTTTTGTAGCTTCTCTTAAAAAACCAAGTATTTCATCAGCAAGGCTGAATTACATTATGCCTTACTGTCTCGTCTCTTGAACAGTTAATTCCTAAAGCCATTAGGTGAGGCCAAGCAAGGTAGGCATTCATGCCAAGTGGGTGGGGGGAGCTGTAGTAGCACAGAGCAGGGTGTTGGAGCCTGACCAGAGTGAGGAGGGTAAGGAAGGAGAAGAAGACCAGGTGGGGTGTTAGTGCCCAAGCAAGGTAAGGATGCCCCACAGAGGGGCAACTGGGTTGCAATATCAGAGTACAAGTGTTGTGAGGAGGGTGTCTGCATAGGAAGGCAGTTCTAAAAGGAACCAGGGTTGCGAGGAAAAATGGCTGATTCCAGGGCTGGGGCATTGAAAGAGCAAGAGGAACCTAGAATTTATACTTTGTGTCATGAAGTAGAGTGCTCAGAGAATGGTGGGGGGGGGACCAAAAGACAAAATAATGATAGTAATGGATTATAATCCAATGAGTAAAATAGGAAGCCATGAGGGAATAAATAAATGAATAAATTAAAACTTTGATGAAGAACAGGATGTTTACATAGTTCCAAATTATGTTTCTATAAAAATACACATTGACTACAAAAGAGAAGAGTATATTTATGGTCAAGTTTGGCAGATAACACTTCAAGTGATCAATTTATCATCAGTATGAGATCAAAATTGTGTGTCACCTGATAGGATGCAATGAGAAGAACGCAGACCTCACTTCTGTGATATTCTTACCAAAGATATATGACCTGAATGATAATGAAACATGCGCGAAACCCAAATTTAGGGACATTCTGATACAAATAACTGGCCTATAATCTTCAAAAGTGCCAAGGTTATAGAAACAAGGAAAGACTGGAATTTGTTTAGTTTGCTAGGGACTAAAGAAACGTGGCAGCTAAATGCAACACATAATTCTGAATTGGATAGTACTGGGAGAAATGGCAAAACTTGAACGGGATCTAAGGATTAAATGGTAGTAATGTATTGGTGCTAATTTCCTGATTTTGATGACTGTGTTGTGGTTATCTAGGAAAACACCCTTATGTTGTAGAAACCATGTGCTAAGATGTTTGGGTGTTAACAGGGCATCTAATCCTAGCAACTTAACTCTCAGATGGTTCCCGATTTTAAACAGTTCTTTGTATTATACTTGCAACTTTTCTGAGTTTGAGATTCTTCAAAAATTAAACAAATTTAAAAAAATGTATATGTAGGAGAGGATTTAGGCACATGTGAAAAGAGTGGCTTGGGGTATTTTGGGATAAAGAAAACAGTATAGAAGGAGTAGGCCATTTGTTATAAGACCTTAGATCATAGAAAATTTTCTTAAATGGGGGTTTTATTGGCAATGATTAGCAATAATTATATATGTATTATTACAATCTGTGTTAAGCCAGTGTGAAAATTCATAGTTTTAAAGTTGCAGCTATTTTGTGTGCTGTTTATTAGTACATGCTATCTTAAACAAAATTTGAATATTTTGAATTGCAAAATAGACTTAGAATTTATTAAGAATGGAAACAGTGATTTTTCTATAAAGAAGATTTTACCAGTAATTTTTGAAGGTTTTTGGTTTAGCTGATTGATTTGTTTAATATGGTTTAAGTTAGAAGTAAAATATTTAGTTCCTTCTTAGACTGGGTAAAGTTTGCCTGCTTCTAAAATGTGTATATCCTTCCATTTTTCATATTAAAAAAGACTGTTAACCTTTAAATAAATGAATATATAATAGATACTACAATATATATGTATAATATAATGAAAACTAAGATATATCATATAAAAATAATTTCCTAACAGCAATCTGGGTCTGAAATTCCAAATGAAATAGAATAACAGGAAAAGGGGACCTCTAGAAAGGTAGAATTTTAGTCCTAACTTTGGTGATTAGGACAAAATATAGAAACTATTTTTTAAAAATCTGTCCAGTATTAGAATTTAAAGTAAGTAATATACTTTCTAAGTAAATTGAGAGTATAAAAGCAAACAGAACATAGTCTATAAGAGTTATAGGCCAAAAAAAGAGGAAAATATTCAAACTAAAAAATATTTAATAAAATGGGAAAATACAATATAAACTATATAGAATGACCCCAGGTTTGCATGTGTATTTATCCATATATATGACAGTTATATAGAAAAGAGACTGAAAAGGAAAATAGATTGAGTGGTTTTTTCCTAGGAAGTGAAATTATGAGTGATTTTTGTTTTCTCCTTTATACTTTTTTTTTATATTTAAAGAAATTAATATACATGTGCTTATATATGATATCTGTACAACTCCCAATCAACAATGTTTTTTAAAAATTAAAATGTAATATATTCTATTCTGTATTTTATATAATATAAAATATTATATTGTTTTTTTCAATAGAAAAATCTGTTTATTTCTAGGATAACTGGTGGGCAGTATTGCTTATGGGAATTGCCCTGATCATGTTAATGGCTGGATTTATCAAGATATGCAGTGTTCATACTCCAAGTAGTAATCCAAAGTTGCCTCCCCCTAAACCTCTTCCAGGTAAGTCAGTTTGAGCAAGACAAGGTATATATATTTTTATAACTCGGAATTGTTCGGCAGGTAGAATTGAATTATAAATGAGTCTTTAGTAACTAATTTTATAGTACTTTCTCCTTGAGATTGGGATTACTGGATAAATTATTTAATTGGTTTTTAAGTGTTGTTTTTTTATGAATCCAAACCACCTAATGGCTGCCAATTTATTGCTAATTTGTCCTGAGTGTCTAAAAATATTTAGACTTAGAAAATTTTATTTTTGCTTGGTTCTTGTTTTTTTTTATTTTGTTGTCATATTCTAAACGCTTCCTTTTTTTATTACAATAGTTAGGATAGTTTTAAATGATTGGTTTTTCTATTTAATTGCTATGCTTCTGTTACAATTTTTAATGTTAATGCTCTTCAGACATTTTCTGGCACATGAGCTCTTTTTCCCTAGGGATGATGCTTAAGGGGAAGTACAGTCTGTGGGAGAGTCTTGAGGTAGAGGCTTCATTCACCAAATAACCATTCTTTGTCACTGAAAAAACTCCTAAGGTTTGGTCTTCACTGTTTACCTCTCAGGGAGACATAGCACGTCTCAGGAAGCTTCTTACCTCAGGCCAAATCCACTACCCAACAGAAAGCAGATTAAAACTAGGCATTTCTTACAATTTTCTCCATTTTCCCTCAGTTGTTTCTCTGTATACCTACCTTGGGGCAAGAGACCTCATTACTCATGCTGGGGTGATATCTTGGTGGGAATCAGGAAATTCGATTTTTATGTTATTGGTTTTCGTAAATTTACAGTGTTAGCCCTCTGGAAATGATGTCAATTTCTTAGGGATTTCCAGGGGCCGCATGACACTTTTTACGTACATTACCAACTATGGTCTTGTTCAGTGAAACAGCTTTTTTTACGTGATTTCACTTTCAGCAAATTCCACCTTTAAAAATTAAATGACACCATAGCTGTCATTTGTTGAACCCTCACAAAAAGTGTAAAGCACTTTTACATGTGAATTATATAATCCTCATAATGGACTATATGAGTTAGTTATTATCCCTGTTTTACAGACAAAGAAGGCACTTGAGTTTCAGAGAGGTTAAGTCATTTGCTCAAAGACACTCAGTAATTTTTTCATCATGAATTCTGCCTCCAGCATCCATATTATTCTAATAAGTTGTGGCTGTTGAATATTTGAAATGTGGCTAGTCTTAGTTGAGATGTATTGTAAATATAAAATGCATATCAGACTATATACAGAGGGTGCCAAAAAATGTATACACATTTTAAGAAAGGAAAAAACTGTATTAAAATTGTAATAATATATACTGATAGCTCAAATCATTATATTCTACAAAATAACTAGTCAGCATTCATGAAAAGTGTCAAGGTAAATTCAACTTTGAAAATAATACATAAGTGCTGACTGAGTGGCTCAGTTGGTTAAGAGCTCGCTCAATAGTTTGAGCTCTGAGCAACAGTGGTTCGATTCCCGGCCTGAGCTGAGCAGCCGCTGAGCTGCCAAAAGGTGGCAGGATGGCTCAGCTTAAAAAAAAAAAGAAAAGTAATACATAGATAACATCGCTTAAAATGTGTATACATTTTTTTGGCACCCCCGGTATATATATATTTAATTACAGTTGGCATTCAGTACAGCATAGGGAAGATAGTCAGTGGTATTGTAACAGCTATATACGATGTCAGATGGGTAGTAGATTGGGGGGAGGGTTATCACTTTGCTAGGAGTGTAAATGTCTAACTATTACATTGTTTTGTACACCTGAAACTAATAAAAATAAATGAATTTTTTAAAATGCATATCAGACTTTAGGACTGGTATGTATACAATTTATTATATCTATTACATCTTGAAATGGTAATATTTTGGCTATATTGGATTAAATGAAATAAAAAATATTTAAATTATTTTACCTTTTTAAAAAGCTTTTTTCATTATGGCTACTGAAAAATTTAAATTATATATATGTCTCATGTTATATTTCTATAGGGTAGTACCAATCTAGAACCTTTCTTATTGATATGGCAACTTTGTTTTTTTGTGTGTTTTTTTTATTGGGGAATTGGGGGGATGGGAACAGTGCTGGGGAATTGGGGGAAGGGGAACAGACAAGTTGCTGTCGTTTTGTTCTTCAGTCTAGTTGTGGAGGAATGTTGCTTCACTGCCCCAAGTTGGCACCATCATTGCGCTCTTCCCGGGCGAGGCACATCAGTCGCCGGCCTCTGGACGGCCACTCACTGCGGCTACTGGCTGCTCACGCTGGCTGCTGGCTACACACAGTAGCCCATGGCAACCCACTGCCACAGGGGCTGCAACCTACACCGTCACCGGTGACTCACGGCAGCCCAGCTCCAGGTTGAACCGCCGTTCAGCATCTTAGCTGTGGAGGGCAGTGTCACCGGCCCTCATATGTGGGATCCGAACCGGGCCCCTCTGGCGTCCCAAGCCAGTTCTCAACCATCACACCACTCGGCTGGCCCGGCAACTTTGTTTTTAAAGATTAAAAAGCTTACAGTAAATCTGTTTTTATTTTTGTTTGTGACTCATAGGCACTTTAAAGAGGAGGAGACCTCCACAGCCCATTCAGCAACCCCAGCGTCAGCGGCCCCGGGAGAGTTATCAGATGGGACACATGAGGCGTTAACTGCAGCTTTTGCCTTGGTTCTTCCTAGTGCCTAAAATGGGAAAACTTCACTCCAAAGAGACACCTATTAAATCATCCCCAAACTTAACCCTCACAAATAACAGTCGAAGAAAAAAAATGGCAAGAGATCAAGTCCTCAGACCAGGTGGAATTACTTAATTTTAAAGCCTGAAAATTCCAATTTGGGGGTGGGGGGGTGGAAAAGGAACCAATTTTCTTATGGACAGGTGTTTTTAACCTAATGGCACAAAGTCTTAGAATATTATTATGTGCCCCGTGTTCCCTGTTCTTTGTTGCTGCATTTTCTTCACTTGCAGGCAAACTTGGCTCTCGATAAACTTTTATCACAAATTGAAATATATATATATATTTTTTTTTTAACTGCCAATCAAGGATAGGAGGCTCGACCACCTCAACATTGGAGACATCACTTGCCAATGTACATACCTTGTTATATGCAGACATGTATTTCTTACGTACACTGTACTTCTGTGTGCAATTGTAAACAGAAATTGCAATATGGATGTTTCTTTGTATTATAAATTTTTTCCGCTCTTAATGAAAAATTACTGTTTAATTGACATACTCAGGATAACAGAGAATGGTGGTATTCAGTGGTCCAGGATTCTGTAATGCTTTACACAGGCAGTTTTGAAATGAGAATCAATTGACCTTTTTCTTATGATGGAGTTGGTTCTGATTCATTTGTCTTTATCAAATGGCTGCTATGAGCACATGAGTGACTACGCTGAAGAACACAGTTAAGTGTTGTGCAAACTGGACAGATGCAGCATACTACTTCAGAGTTAGTTCTTTATGTAAGTGTCTGATTTCTGCTTACTTATTTTTAAACTTTCTAATTCAATTCCATTTTTGAATTGGTAGGTGAAATTTATTCATGCTTTGTTAGAAATCATGTCAATGAAATGATTCTTTTTAAATTTGTAACCTCTTATTTGTGCTTTCCATATATCTAAAGTATGCTAATTATGTTTTTGGTTTTTGTCTGATATGGAAAAGAAAAGCTGTGTCTTTATCAAAATATTTGAACAGTTTTTTCTGCACATCATCACTGATCATTGGTAACCACTAAAGAAGAGTGATTTGTTCAACTAGTAGTTAAAATTTAGATAGGCCTTCTGACATTTTTTTTTCCTAAAATATTTTAACAGCAGTGGAGGTGAAACAGCACAATGTCTTCTTCCAAATTTATTTTTTAAACAGATGTAAATAATTGGCTTTTTAAAGAAAGAAAGCAAAAGCATTTAATGTATTAACAGACTTATTGCTATGCAGGAATGGAAGGGGGCATTACAAGAATATTTTAAGCTTGTGATATATTTATTGCTTCTGTTTTCCAACTACATCACTTAAATTAGACATAAACAGCTATGATTTTCCTGGCTTCACATAGGAGGCAAATTTAGGGAAAGCTGAAAAAACTCTGTGTTTTGGCTTCCTTTTTTTTTTTCCTTTTTTTTCTTAAGAGTATAAGGTTTACACAATCATTCTCATAATGTGACGCAAGCCAGCAAGGCCAAAAATGCTAGAGAAAATAATGGGATCTCTTCCTTGTAAACTTGTACAGTATGTGGTGACTTTTTTCAAAATACAGCTTTTTGTACATGATTTAGAGACAAATTTTGTACATGAAACCCCAGATAGATTATAAATAATTCTAAACAAACAAGTAGCTAGATATGTATGTAATTGCTTTCAAATCATTTAAATGCCTTTGTTTTTGGACTGTGCAAAGGTTGGAAGTGGGTTTGCATTTCTAAAATGGTGACTTTTATTCTGCAAGAGTTCTTAGTAACTTCTTGAGTGTGGTAGACTTTGGAACATGTACATTTTTTTGCTTGTAATGTTATCCTGTGGTAGGGTTTTGGCAGGTATACACTGCCCTATTTTATTTTGAGTCTAAGTTAAATGTTTTCTGAAAAGAGATGTGCACTGAACTCTCCACAGCAAATCAAGATGTGGTAAAACAAAAGGATCAAGACAAATGAGATCTAATACTACTGTCAGTTTAATGTCCACTGTGTTTTATACAGTATCTTTTTGTTCACTTTGGAAATTTTTACTAAAAATTGCAAAAAATAAAGTATTGTGCAAAGATGTAAGGTTTTTTGAAACTTGAAATGCATTAATAAATAGACATGATGAAATCAACTTGAAGCTTCCATACTTTTTGAACTCTGAGAACTACCAAAAGAAGCTTCCCACAAGGCAACTTTTCCTTACTAAATGAAAGGGATTTTTAAGCAGAAAGAGAATTGTCTCTCCCCATAGAAGTACAGATATCTTTATTCTTAGTTAGGAGTCCGTGTAAAAATTTATGATTAGCTATCTCTGTATCTGAACATTTTAAAAACACTTAACTAATCTCAACTGCTTTACATTATTTCCAATCACTGTTCAATGTGTTTAAAAGTGTTCATCTTGGTGGAAGAGCTGAGTCATTTTGGAAACTGTTCTTATTTATAGGAAGTCCTCACTTAATGTGGTCCATAGGTTCTGTGACTTTAAACGAAACCATGCCTACTGAAACCAGTTTCACCATAGACTGATATAACAAAAGTTAAGTTCCTACAGCTTCTCAGCAATGTTATAATGAAATGACACCGAATAAAACGTTATTCGAGGACCTGCTATATGTATAGTATTTTGCAAAGTTTTGAATGCTAAGTACCACATTTATTTTAAAAGTGTAGTTTAATGATAAGTATATTCTAAAAATTTGAACCTCATTTTCCTGCTTTGTCAAATTCATAGCAAATAAGGAGGGAATTGACATTGTCAGTCTTACCTAGAAAAAGAATTATAAGCTCAGTGTGGTGCCCTGCACAGAATAATCAGTCCCAAATTTTTTTTTTCTAAATCAAGGCCAGCTATAAATAAGTAGTATTTGTTAAATGAGTAAACATGCCATATACTTTCTACTTTAATTGAGAAACAAAAAGTGTATGTTTAATTTTGTTCATGAAACTATCAATATTGATTAATTTCAATTACAAATTTGTTATTCTTACATTTGAATGCTTAAATTTTGTTTAGAATTTTTTTCAGTTTTCTAAATTTAGGCAACACCTCAAAAACAAAATCAGCAGTAAAATAAATTATTAGAGTTTCTGGGCTTGGTGTTTCCCATATTGTCAGGCAATATCATAAGTTTGGGGAAGGACTTTTTTAAGGGAAAGACTTGATATGACAGTCTTGTTTTCTGAGGTGTCTTTGTGTTTTGGGTACTTCATTTTTCTTATATTCACAGGCTAGTGAAAACAGAAGATTTCTCCAAATTGAGCAAACTACTCTTAAGTTTTTATACCTCTTCCTATGGTGTCTACATTTTAAGATCTAATGATTCTTTTTCTCCAAAGATGAGATTAGTGTCCTTGGCAGCTGTGCAGTTGTGGGTTCTTATGGTTGAGGCAGCTTTTCATTTCCTGTGAAGTATTTCTATTCAAAAGTATGAAAGGGTCAGTGTAGTAAATGCATTACAAAACTGGATAGCCCGTCTTCAGAGGTATAAGAGGAAATGTTCATTATCTAGAGCTAAAGCGTCAGGTCTCCCATAACTAGAGAGCAAGTTGAGTATGTTGCCAGGGACATTTCATCTTTAGAGAAGTCACTGAAGTTGTGAGAAATTACAGTTTCCTGAAAAGCAATTTTGACTTCTGAGTAACTAAACAGATGATCAGTTTGCCCTACAGAGCTCAGCTTCAGTTTCAGCATTTCTGGTTTTATGTTGTTGATTAAAAACAACTTTCATTTGAATCTCTTTTTCCATTTATTACTAGTTTAGTTTTGCCGTTTTCATCTCTATATCCAACCCTTTATATTGTTAGGATACAAGTGAGTCCTTGTGTTCTGTATTGCTATGTTGTTTGTGTGTCTTAGATATATACATGTATGCACTATTTTCAGTAGAAGTTTATATATTTTATAATTGGTAATCTCTTCAGAGTGTCTATTCTGTCCTATAAAAAGCAATGAAATGATATATAAAAAAGAAGAGTTGAGCAAAATATTTATTACCCTTGGTTCTTTCCTAAAATCACAGTGATTAGGGAAAGAAAAGAGCATAATCCAAGAAGGACAAGGAATATAGAAGAGAAGATAACAAGAACACAATACTGGAAACTGGAAAGCAGATAGAGGAGTGGTATAGTATCTGACTTGGCAGGCGGACCCAGGGATGCCAAATCGCAAACCAGCTGTGGAAACACGAGAACAGCCTGGTTTGCACTGTTAAGATTTTGAAACATAATCCTCAAGACTTTTTCCTATGCATGTGGTTAAAGGCATAATGTGCACACTTCTGTAACCCACCTTTCTTACTTAACAGTTCATTGATATGTCTACATCATTTTAATGACTAAATCTTTCATTCTATGGATGTATTGCACAGTTTAAAAATTAACCAATTCCCTATTGTTTGGACATTTAGGTTTTCAAAGTGTTGATAATTTTAAACAATCCTATAAGGAAAATCCTAAACCTAATATTATAATAAAAGACATTTGTAGAAGTGGGATTGTTGGGTTAAAGGTGTTTTAAAAGTCATTGATAAAATTTGTCTTCCCGATAGATGTATCAAGTTGACTCCTCTCATTATTAATATGTAAGAATACTCCCATCATCAGCATATTATATAAATAGGGTTTTTTTCCTTTTAAATCTGAGAGCCCATGCTTAAAAGTTCACATGCATGCAGCCACATGAATTTATTAGAAACAATGGTAAAAGACTGCTTAATGGACTTGATTAGCTTTGGACATAATTTAAATAAAAGTCAGATATGGTGCCCTGATTGTGGTCTCTAAATAGCATTTTTTTTTTTCAAAGAAACCAGACTTCCTTGGATAAATGGCTAATTCCAGGTCTAGGAAAAGAAACGTTCAAGAGCCTAGAAAACACTGTCATACCAGAAAACAAGGAAGCTGTTAGAGGTCTGTCAAGGAAGATTCAGGAGGAGGCACCTTGAAGAAGTTCCCACTGGCCAAAGTGGAGATAATTTTAGCATCAGTAAGGATAATATCTGCAAGAGGTTGAAGCTTATTATGTTTTACTCCACAAGTTAATAAGATAGTTTACAAAATCATAGTTGCCTTTGGAATATGTTCTTAAATATTCCAGCTGATCAAGAGGAATGAAAACCATCACCATTTTAACCCTCTCGTGATTAATGGATCTAGATAATGGTCACCAGTGACTGCTAACCGCACAAAGAGACAGCAGTCCAACATTTTGGGCCTCCTAATAGAAATACACATACCACCCGTGAAGCAGTCCTGCCGAAAATCAAGTCTGATCCTGATCAAGCCTCTGGATCTAAGCGCCTCTTTACTAGAAAGGCAGGAAACCAACATGTTAAATGATACCACGAGGGATTCAATCAGCAAAATCCAGACTGGAAAACTACAGGACAAATGACCCTGTTTCTTCAACAACTGAATTGCAAGGGAAAAAGAGAAGGATTAAAGGATACTTAAGAGAGTGTGGCCAGGTGGCTCAGTTGGTTAGAGCGCGTACTCTTTAACAACAAGGTTGCCGGTTTGACTCCCTCATGGGATGGTGGGCAGCACTGCCCCCCCTTCCCTCCGCAACTAGATTGAAAATGGTGACTGGACTTGGAGCTGAGCTGCACCCTCCACAACTAAGATTGAAGGACAGCAATTTGACTTGGAGCTGATGGGGTCTTGGGAAAAACACACTGTTCCCCAATAAAGTTTAAAAAAAAAAAAAGATGCTTAAGAGATATATCTCCGAATACAATTTATGGACTTATTTGGATCCTGATTTGAACAAACAACGAAAAATGAGACCATTGGGGAAACAGGAAGACTAGGTATTTGATGATTTTAAGGATTTTAACAGTTATTTTTAGGTGTTTACATTTTTAAAAGGAGCCCTTTTAGAGATGCAAATTGAAATACTTAAAAATGAAATAATACGGTATTTAAGATTTGGTTAAAAATAATTAAGGAACTGGTGTTGGGTAATGTGTGCGAATATAGTTGAAACAAGATTGACCAATGAGTTGATAATTGTTGAAACTAGGTAATGGGTACTTGGGGATTCATTATACTATTTTCTCTCCCTGTGTTTATATTAGAAATTTTCTGTAAAGGTTTTTTAAAAATGTGAATCATTCATTACTGCTCTTATTTTAGCAATAATTCATTATAATGGCCTATATTCATAATGATTTTTAATGATTTTTTTTAGCAGAATTAAACATGAAGCAGTCAAGCTAACATAATTATATTCTGCTCAAGTTAAAATGAATGATTAATTGATTTCAACTGCTAGGGCAAGTGCTTGAAGGTGTCCATCATTGACCAGCCTTAGCAAGCAAGCCATTGGATTCCTCTTTGCTCACTAGTTTTTGTGGGGCTTGCTAGCTATTTAAGGAAACTCTTTATTTGCTGTTAAAACATGTCAGTGTGATCAGGTTACCCACATTTAACCTGTGTGTCCCATATTAGAATAAATGTTAAGTAGCTCGGTATAGAAACCAGATTCTATTCTTTCTTGTTAAAATGATAATGATCCCTAGAGGTGGAAAGATATCCTGGAATTGTTGGTTCTCAGTGTAAAAATAATTAGAATAATTTGATAAAATGTAGGTTGTCTTATATAAAAAGTGCTTTCGTTGCATGAGTTTTAGAAAACATTTTGGGAAAGTGAAGGCTATTTGGTAATATTGAACAAATTAAGCAATTTTATTCTTCATTCTAAGTGTATATATTCTTTTTTCTTTTGCCTTTGGGCATGGGAGTTAGCCTTTGTATTTCTAAGCATAAAAGGCCAGTTTTTATAAATTAAGGTGTCGATATGTTGTGATTAATTTTTCATTATTTAGTTTTGTGATTGTAGTTAGTTTTAGTTTTCACTTTTCTTAAGTCCCTATTGGTGGCACCTCTGATTAAGTGAATTATCCTGTTAACCACTTTTTCCCCTTCTCCCTCTCCCTTGAAATCCTATCATTGGATGTGTGGAATTCTGTGGCTCCTATGGTATGCATATGCTTATTTGTGTGGACTGGTTGCCTCAGTTATTCATTGGAGAGATATTTCTTAAGCACTTGTTTGTGCCAGCTCCTCTGCTCGATGATAGGAATACAGTAGCAAACTGAACACTGGTAGGTGACAGAGATATCAATCAAATAATTGTGTGAATGAATACTTGTGCAATTCCAACCATGGTAAGTGCTATGCTGGGGAGGCCTTTGGTGATCCACACACATCATGCAGGGGTGGGGCTGAGGGAGGAAGTGAGACCAAGTCAGGAAGGTCAAGGAATGCTCCCCTAAAAAAACAACAAATTGAGCCCAAATCTGAAGGCAGAAAAGAGGTTAAATAGGTCAAATAGTATTTTTAATCATTTTTCATTCTTAAATTTGCTCCTGATTTTATTATACGTAAACTAGCCATTCAGATTCCTTTATATATTTTGTTGTTGTTGTTGTTGTTGTTGTTAATGATTTTTCCTTTTTGCTTAGCATTGTGCTCATTTACTGAAGAGCTATCTGGCTTCTACTTTACCAGGTGTTATACTTTGTTATTGTTCTTAAGGATGTGGGCCCAACAGTTTGGGAGTTGTGGTAGGCCCTTTTCCGACCTTCACCTCTGTATCATGACAACCGTATACTCAGGATCAGGACATCTAACCTCCTACTGTGCTGAGCGAGGCGTCCCTCTGCTCTGCTCTCTAGCGTTCTGTATGTCTTTCTGTCATAGCACAGACCACATGGCAATGTAATCGTGCCTGGTCTAAGCCAAGCTCTTGAAAGAACCACCTAGACTCACTAGCCTCCAACTTTCATTCACTTATCAACCGCATTTTGTCCTCACAGTCCCCAGGGACTGCCATCCGTGCTCTCAGCGAGCTCCTACTTTAGTGGACAGAGCCCAACACTTAAAATGCAGATGGGATTTGTGCGGTAAAATAGACAAGTACAGAGTGCCTAGAAAATGAGATAGGCTTGAGCTGAGGTTGAGAGTTCCGGTAAACGTTTGCTGTAACAAACTTGCTCTAACAAGTCTTGCTCTAGTCCAAGCTCACTGTCACAGTCTTTTAGAAATGATGTGATTGCAGGGCAGTTCCTTAACTCTTTCTACACTGTCATGCTTTCCTGCCAGTGGGTATGCCCTTCCCTCTGTCTGGGTTGTCCCTGCCCTCTGGGTTCTACAGGACTGCACTTTAGTAATCCCTGTTTTCCTTGAACTTGGTTACGTAAGTGTTCAATAAACATTTGTATTTTAATAAAGGCTATTTGTTTTGTAAATGAGCAATTAAGCTAATTTCACAAGATAAGCACAAAAGTTAGTCTCATTACAACCCATTACCAACACCCATACTTCTAACTTTTAACACCCCTGATTCTAAATCCCCTGGCAGCACAACTCCTGCCCTCACTCCCAGAGAGAAATTGTCTTTCAAAATCTAGTAGGCAGTTATATTTATAGAATATAAAATGTACCCACCATGTTTTGCACAAATGGGAAAAGCACAGCTTAGCTTTGGAGCACAGTTTTACTCTGGAGTAAGTAACAAATTATAACTCCTGGCCCAAGAAGAAGTGGATTCCGAAGGCTCACATTACAAATTAAATGTGGAGGCCCTGGCTGCTTTGTGTGTGACAAGTGTTTTCTTTAGCTAAATTGTCTATGGTATTTTTTATTTGACTTTCATAATGAAAAGTGAAAGTTAAATATTTTGTAGATGGTATGTTACTGCAGTAAACCTACTGATCCAACATTTCTCTATAAAGTTTTTCTACAAAATTCTGGTTCCATAGGTCTTAAAACAAATATTCAGAAAAAAACAAAGTTGGGAGTGGGTATGGATTCCAGAGTCAAATGGAAATGCTGAGTTCAAATCAAACAGGTTTTTGCTTTTATTTTCATGTATTGATTGTTTTTTTTGTTTTTTTGACTGAGGTACTTCTTAGACCCTCTTCTATAGTAACACTGATTGTGATCTCTAAAAGGGCCTTACAGTGTGCAGGGCTCCCAAACCAGGTAACCCTTCTGTTCATTCTTCTCCTAGAGAGTCTGAGTTCTGCAGAAACATTTTGGGAATTGCTGCTTAGATGGTGGGTACCGTTTTGGGTCTCCAGCAAGGGACAGGTTCTCCTTACCTATGGAATTCTCACTGAGCTTGGAGTTTCATGTCTGTTACAACACTTAGTGCTGGCAGACAATGAGTGGCAGCGATTCAGAGGACAGGCCGTGATTCACTCATACAAGCAGCTCTGCTTCTGTGGTGCTCATGAAAACAGCTGCTTGGGACAGTGGTCTCACTTTGTTGATCTGTACCCCATACTTAAAAATCTTGAGTTCACACTCCTAATATGGAAATATTTATTTATGAATTACACAAAGGTATGATTGCACTATTATAATACTATGTATGTTTTAAAATATGCAGAAATTTTAAGGGATGACAAAGTTATATATCTTCCCCCATTCCATTGGGTCGTTTTGCACACACCTTGGTGTGTACACAACCCACTTTGAATTTCTGGCTTTAGAAACAATTTACATATCTTCCAAATCAACTACTTATCACCCTCCCCACATTCCTGAGTTAAATATGCTTTCCCCATGAAACACCGTAGCTGTTAAAGAATGCATGCCACCTTGAGGTCTTTACTTCTAAAGCAGTTTGAAGATATAGTAAACAGAAAAGCAAGTATTAATATGTATGGTCTGATTTCATGTGTGTGAAAATTTTTTAAGTTTGTAAAAACATTATAAAAAATGTCTAGATTGATACATTAAAAACTTATTTCTGAGCATTGGACTTAAGGGTCTTGGGAGAGGAAGTGTATTTTTTACTTTTTATCTTTCTGTACTCCTTGAATTTTTTATGAACTTGGGTTCTTTTTATAATAAATTTTAAAAATCACTAAATACATTGTGATGTCAAATATTTACAATGCATTGTCAATGTTGATTGTAGAAGTTGGGTGATGGGAACATTGGGCTTCATTGTACTGTTTCTACTTTTATGTATATTTAAATATTTCCATAATAAAAAATAAAAATGAATGCATTGCTAAAAGAGTCTGTAGAAATACACCATATAGTTAACAGTGATTATCTTCGGGGTGGGAGGCGAGTTGGGGAGTAGAACTTCAGGTTCCTACCCTCTGATAAGCTCTATGTTCACAGCATGTATTGCTTTTATGATGAGAACACACACACACAGAGCAGAGCTCCCTGCAAAGAGTTTGATGTGTAGACTGGAGTATAAAATACTTGTTTGACTTCCCAGATTCTTGTTAATTTCTAAGGGAATATACAAAATGAAAGTACAAGCCAAGAGTGTTGAATGTGGAGGGCTCCCCTGTTCTGTAACATGACTTGAGGATTGTTTTATAATACAAGAGGATTCTTGAGCCTGTTACATAATAAAACAAAGGTGCAGCTCCAAGGCAAAGCTCGATGCCTCTGCACAGCCCCAGCAGTTTCAGGGAGAACACAGCTAGCAGTCCGCCATGAACAGCTTGCACTGGGAGCCAGCTACCAGGCTCCATAATGTGAAAGACTCTTAGAGTAGATGCCTACCTAGAGCTCTCACATGGGGTCCAAGGCAACTGATATGTAAAGGATGTTTTCTGTTGCTGACTGTAATGCTAGGCTGCGTTCATAGACATACAGACTCTATAAGGAAGGAAATGATGGTTCATTAACTATGTGACCTTGTAAAAGTTAGTTAAGCTCTAGGTACCTCATCTGTGAAACAAGGATAATAATATTAACCACCTCGGGGGACTATGATGAGGATTAAATGAGAACATTTGCATATGGTGAACACAAATGCCAACTGTTCTTGTTTTCATGTGAAAGACTGCTCACTGAACTGAGAACGTTGAGTTTGCGAGCAGGTGTCTGATGGTAAAGTGTCTTTTCAAACAGCCCTGTGGTTAGAGATGATGGACGTCTGGTTTTCCCATTACCCTTGCCAAGTTCAGGAATGGGCATGTAACTTGATCTGGCCAATAAGATATGAAGGGGTGTCTACTTTTCTTTCTCTGGATGCTGTCGTGTCTAGGTGTGCTGCCTGGAATCATAGTGGCCAACCTGCTCTCAGCCCAAGGATGAAGCCGACATCAAGGATGGCAGAGCAAATAGACACTTCATCTTAGTGGCATTACTGAGCTGCTGGCTCAGCCCCCCCTCCCACCCCCCGAAGCCCACCCTACCTTGGAACTTCCTTTTTGTGAGATTAAAAACCATTTTTTTAATTTAACAGTTTGAGCTAGCTTCCCAAAGCATCATAATTAATAGGACCTGCACAAGAGAAGAGTTGAGGTAAGGCATTTATTCAGTCATATTTTTTGAGCACTTTGGAATGCGAAAATAAGTTCTGAGACACCTGGAATAAGGGCTTCTGGTAAGATAGCAGCTTGAGCACACCCTGCCTCTTTCCTACTTGGAATTGAACCCGTCTTGGAATTGAATCCAGGAGGCAGACAAGGCCTGGGATGTGGGTGGGGCTTCAGGCTTTGGCAGAATCCTGACATGTTGGGGCATGCCAACAAGGAGCCCTAAAGGGGGGCCGGGGGAAGGCCTTTGTGAGTGTACCTGGTCTCCCTCATTTCGGGAAAGCTGAACAGATGGGTTGAGTTGTCACCACCCCTGAGTTGGAGAGGTGAAGAGACGGAAGGGCTTTCTCCTAGTGCCTCCCCAGAGGACTGGCAACCTCCCTGCCAGGCTTGGGCCAGGGGAGGTTGTTCCTGTTCCTTCTGCTGCTTTGGAAATGCTGCCCCTAAGATACTGCAGTGGCTGAAGAAGAGCCCCAGTGAGCAAACAAAGGAAAGGAAGATTCCTCATGTAGCCCAGCAGCCAGTGAGGAATTACAAGCAGAACCCGCAGTACAGAAATAACTGCTGGCATAGATAACTTGAACAAAAAAAAACCAGCCAGAAAAGATTTAAGTGCAGCACACACACAAACTGATTTTCTGAGACCCCTCCCCCCCAAAAAGAGTTTGATGTAAAAATTTCAAGAGATGAATTGAAGGAGAAAGTGGTCGCTGTTGATGTGTGAATTAGTCCTGGAAGATAAGAGAATGCTACACCTCAAAGCACAGAGCAAAAATAGAAACATAAATCAGAAAAGGGATAGAAATCGAGAAGGGCGTGGGGGAGGTGACAGGAGAGGCAACTGATAATATAAGAAAAGTTTCTGAACAGAAGAGAGCCTTACATCTCAGAGTTTCAGGAAGAATTGATAAAAAAGGCTCTTAGGCATACTGAGCTACAAGAATAGAGAAAAAGCAGACGAGTTTTCACAGAAGAGAACAAGTTACCCCTAAATGAGAATCATCCTAGAATTGGACTGCTTATCTACAATTATTGGAAGCTACACGATGGAGAACTTTCAACCACTGAGAGAAAAGGACGGTGCGGAAATTGACCTAGGCAAACCTGTACCTTCGGTTCCCTCAGTCTTGCAAAATAACCCAAGAATATGTTACCAGTTACTATTACTTAGCAAATAAATCCAAACTCTCCAAAACAGTGGGGGAAGAATATAAAATCATAGAAATATAAAACAGATGAATATAAAATCGTAGGAGAATGGGATCATCACCCAAATCAGGGTGTATTATCAGCACCTGGATACTCAAAGCCCAGAGACGGTCGTCCCTCGGACTGTTGAGTGTGGCTGGGTCCTCCGCTCTGTAAAAAAATCTGTTCTTTTCCTGAATTGATCACATCACCATCTGCCTTGACAACTCCTCTAAAAACAGTCTGAAACTAAACAGCAAATCTGGGCGTCAAAAGTGGATCGAAAGGAAGGAAGGAAGCCTTGTAAAGATTTCGTCTGGGCAGTGGCTGTGGGCCTGGTGGGGGAAGGGAAAGTGTCCTAAAGTTTGAAGTGGAAGCAGTGGAAGAATAGAATATTCTGGTGGGAGAAATATGTGTCTGGCTTTTGGATAATGGGAAATAAAATTTTATCTGATTATGAGCGACAGAAAATTGAGGGTACCTGGAAATAAGGTGGAAATCTACAAGAGAAGCCGTAATAACGATGGAAAGGGGGAATAACGGGAATTTGTTCAATCTGCAAAAATAAATGCAAGTAAAAGGAGGAAATAAGTAAAATAAGCCAACAAATAAGACACGAGGGGAGTCCAATCATGCTAAATGTGAATAGACGAGGTTTTCCTGTTAAAAGTCAGTGACATTTAGATTGAGCTTAAAACAGAAGTAAACCAGCTACACACTATCCAGAAGGAAAAGATCTAAAAATTTTTTTATAGAAACAAAGTATAAATAAAAGTTGATAATAAAAGTATTGACAAAGATATCAAGCAAATATAATGAAAAAGAAAATAGGCATAGCAAAATTAATAGCAGATGGAGGACTTTAAGGTTAAAGTCACTATAAGAGGGATATACTATGAAACAATATAAGGCACATATGTAGAATTAACATTGGTAGACCTATGTGTTTTAGGAAAGCAATATGGCAACATCTATTAAAAATATATACATATATATAATATATATGTACTTAATATATATTATATATAATATATATATTTGCTCTAGCAATTCCACTACTAGAAATATTTCCAATTATTGCATATATATAGGATATAAGGATGTTACATGCAGCATTTTTTTTTTTTAGCTGAGCCATCCTGCCACCTGTTGGCAGCTCAGTGGCAACTCAGCTCGGGCTGGACTCGAACCGCTGTTGCTCAGAGCTCAAACCCTAGAGCGAGCTCTTAACCAACTGAGCCACTCAGCCGGCCCTACATGCAGCATTTTTCAGAAGGGCAAAAAACTGGAAGCAAAGTGAAGGCACATCAGTATGAGGCTAACTGAATAAGTTAAGACATGGCTCTAAGTGCACAATATTATGCAGTCATCAAAAATAATGAGCTAAACCAATTGACCTAGAAAGATTTCAGCTCTCCTCTATGAGAAAGAGAATGGGTACATGTGTTAGGGTATATGACCATAGGAAAAATTTAATTACACCTCTCGTTGTGAATGTGGGTCAGGGGACAGGACACTTGCCCAAGCTAGAAGAGTTGGAAAAAGATTGCACTAACTCCTCTGGCATGTGTAATTCTACTTATATAGAAATTAGAATAAAGATTCATCTCTCCTGACTTACAGTGATACTAATATATATCATTAACTGAAAAATAAAAAATAAAAGCAAGTGGCCGAGTAACCTATAAGCTACAATTCTACTTTGGTGAAAACAACAAAGCTCAGTGTGTATAAATTCTTGTGGATGTTTGAAGGAATAACATAACAGCTTGTGACTATTCTCTGCCCTAAGTCACTGGGGTGGGTAGGGGGTGGATGCAGGGAGATGATTAGCTTTTTCTTTACACATCTTTACATTGTTTCACCTGTTGTTTTTAGGCTTTTGTACAATGTCTTAAAAATGAGAAATTGAAAACGACTGCACAAATAAAACCCCAAGAACGCATTACAGCTTCTGTCCTCCAGGAGCTCAGAGTCTCATACAGATATCTTCACATATTTGAGCTGTTAATTTGGCCTCTGTGGTCTCTAGGGGAGAAACACAGGAGCAGAAGTAATGACCAGGCAGATTTCCTCTCTACAGGGACTCCCTTCACAGGAGGTGTTCAGCCACGTGTTTGGTGTTCCCTTGAGAGGAAGGTTTTGGACTAGATCAGTGTTGTCCCAAATTTTCTGATGAGAAGAATTACCCAGGGTACTTGTGAAAAAAAAAATCTCTGGCATCTGTCCTTGACCCACTGAATTAGAATCTCTGGGGGAGGGTTTTGGAAGCCATATTTTCATTAGTGCCCGGATGACGTGCACAGCCAGGCAGGGTGAGAAACACTAGTTTACATTCACGCTCCTCACAGTGTGGCCTGGGACCGGTAGCAGAGGCGTCAGCAATGGCATCACCTGGGAGCCTGCTAGAAATGCAGAATCTTGGGCCCCACGGCAGACCTACTGAGGCAAAACGGCATTTGAGAAGGTCCCTTTGCACAAGTTTGAGATGCCCTGTTCTACGTAACCCCTATGGTCATTCCCAACTCATTTATTTGGCATGAAGGTATCTCTTATCCTCTAGAAAATCCTTTTTGTGATAGACCTATTTGGAAAGTAAAACTTGACTCAAAGAACACAGGGCTAGGGCTGGCCGAGTGGCACGATGGTTAGGAACTGGCTTGGGATGCCAGAGGGTCTGGTTCAGATCCCACATATGAGGGCCGGTGACACTGCCCTCCACAAAAAAAAAAAAAAAGAAAGAACACAGGGCTTTTATTTATTTTTTTTTAGCTGAGCCATCCTGCCACCTTTTAGCAGCTCAGCAGCAGCTCAGCTCGGGCTGGGCATCGAACCACTATTGCTCAGAGCTCAAACTCTTGAGTGAGCTCTTAACCAACTGAGCCACTCGGTCGGCCCCTACAGTGCTTTCAGTGAACTGACTGAGGCAGCCTTGGAGCCAGGACAGGCGGGGAGGCTAGTGGGCAGGAAGAGATGAGGATATCCTGAGGTGGGAGGGGAGAGTGACCCCTACACCAACCTGGCTTTGTTTCTGAGTGGAATGAGGAAGCAGTGAACTCTATCTTGAACAGATACAGTAGCTGGAGTTAATCATTGAATTGGAAAAACAGGACCTACTTGTAAAAAGATGACTGTCACTTGTCAAGTCAACACATATTTACTGTATGTCAACTCTGTGCCACAGTAGGCTGGGTGCTTAGGATAAAGCGGTGAACACTAGGAACTCTCCCTGACTTCATAGAGCTTCAAGGCCAGTTGGGGAGACAGACAGTAAATGAATTGCCAGGCTGTAGGGTGAGGTGACTGAGTCGCTCGCCTTGGGTGCACAATTTAAGAGGGCTCCAAAAACTCAGCCACAGAGATAAATAATATTTTAATGCAATATTTTTCAAAAAATCAAAATTAATTAAAAAAATCTATGATGAATAAAATGTCAAAATTGTATATAAAGGCAGGATCACTATTACCGATTTTTCATTTTGTTCATGGCTCCACTGGCATAGCCACAATATTTTTACCCAACCAGTGTAAGATGTTCAGAGTATCCACAGCAGGGGGAGATGATATAGATTTGTATCGGGAGTGATAATTCTTGTTAAGTTGTCCTTGAGGCAATGACACCTAAACTGGGACTGGAAGCATATAAAGAAGCCAGGAGAAAGGGAAGGGATGTAAGCCGCAAAACAGACAAAGGCCCAGAGGCAGGAGAGAGCTTTGCGCTTTTGAAGGAACGGAAAGATGGCCCATGTGGCCAGACCCATGGTTCTCAAACTTTGTGCATGTTAGAATCATCTGGAAAGCTGGTAAGTCTCAATACCCAGGTCTTGTCCCAGACCAAATAAATCAAACTCTCTAGGGGTGGGGCTGAGACCTGGGCGGTTTTAAAGCTTCCAAGGCAGTTCTAACATGCAGGTTGGGCTGGGACCTGGTGAACAAAGATGTAGGAATGAGGGAGAAGTAATGGGAGATTTGACTGGAGGCCTGGAGGCCCCGGTAATTATTTTGGACTTTTCCCAAAGAGCATTGGGAAGTCATGTGAAGGGCTTTCAGCAGGAAAATACAATCTGACTCCTCTGTCCCCTCCTCCCTCCACCCCAAGGTCACTCTGGCTGCTGTCATGAGAATGGATTGAAAGAGAAGAGCTGACACAGCAGAAAGAGTTGGAAAATTGTTGCAAACATGCAGGTAAGAGAGAGTTGTGGCTCGGGATAGGATGGTGGCAGCGGAGGTGGAGAGATGTACACACAGTTAAGAAATACAGGTAGAATTCATAGGATTTGGTGATTATTCGGTTGTGAGGGGCCAGAGGAGAGGAAACATTGTGGATTACCCAGCCCAGGGTCTAGCATCAGCAACAGAGGGGCGGTGATGACATTCAATGAGCTACAGAACAGAGAGCAGTGTTGGGGGTGCAGAGAGGATATAGTGGGTTCAGTTTTGAACCTTCTGAGCTTGTGAGACAGCGAAGGGGAGCTCTAATGTGGGAATGGTTGACCTATATGGGTCATAAATAAAGCCATGGGAATTGGTGAGATAGCCTCTGAGAGAGAACTGGGTGAGCAGAGAAGGAGGCCTGGACTCTGCAGAGCGCCTGCCTTGACAGGCTGCGTAGAGGGCAGGGAACAGAGCGAGGACTGAGGGGAGGAGGGCGATCAGCAGGGCACGAATAACTGAGGGCCAAGTGAGCGGAGGACAGCCAGGCATTCAGAGGAGACAAACATGCCGTGGGCTGGGCTGAGCTAGGAAACAACCGGTGGAAAAAAAAAACTGGGTCTGGACTGATAAATAAGATGGAGTCAGGCAGGGAGGAGAGAATTCTGGAGGAAAGAGGACGAGAGAGGAGGTATACGGAAAGGCCGAGATGGGAAGGGATGAGGTGTGTCGGGGGCCATTCGCCGTGCACGGATCACTGGGATCTGAGGAGACGGAGGTACTGTAAGATTAGGTTGGCAGGTGGACGACAACTTTCAGGATTGACCTCTTTAGTCTTCCTCTTGCTTGTCTCTTTAAAGAAATTTTTTTTAAATTTATTTTTCAGTTACGGTTGACATACAATATCATATTAGTTTCAGGTGTGCAACATAGTGATTAGATACTTATATACCTCAGTAAGTGATCCCCCCGATAAGTCTAGTACCCACCTGGCACCATACATAGTTATCACAGTGTTATTGACTATATACCTTATGCTTTACATCCCCATGGCTGTTTTGTGAACTGCCAATTTGTACTTCTTCAGCCCTTCACCTTTCCCACCCATCCCCCACCTCCCCTCCCATCTGGTGACCTCTTGCTTGTCTCTATTTCCCATCCATCTGACTGACTTTCCTGTAATCCAGGCTCTGTGGGAGAGAGGGCATTGCACTGGGCAGCTTGGCTTCTTGCTTTGCCACCCCAGAGATGCGTAATTGCAATCAAAGCTTTCGCAATGTTCGCAGCACCAGTATCAACGTGAACACGGAGGACAAGTCAGCTTTGCTGTGGAGGAGAGAGCATTCATTTTCGTGTTGCATGGAGAGCTTGTTTCCTTCTCTCTGGCTTCAATGCACCTCCAAGAGCCCAGCTGCGGTGTAATCGACGCTCTGTTTCTTTCCTTGTGCTCTCCTATATGTAAAAGCACAAACAGGCTTTTGCCTGAAAGGCAAGCTGCCAGGGTTATCTTTCCTGAGTGGGCTCATAAATACAGATTCTTTGGAGAGAGGTGCATATAATGAGCGTTTGAGCCAGCACTTTGCATGTGCAATGAACAGATGTGGCTGCGTTATTCGGTTTCCCTGTTTGACTTCCCTACTAAATGTACTTCAGAAAATGTGATCTTGGTGAACACATCTTCCCGAGTGAAAATAATCCATGCCAAGAGGAGTTTCAAATGTTCCAGTTAACCATTCGTCATGTTGGTTGCTTGAGTTTTCCGTCCAAATTGTTATGTCACTTCAAGTTTTCCTACTAAAGATGAAATAATTTCTATTCATGTGCAACTATATTAATATCGAAATGCATCACACTATAGTAGAAAAATGTTTTTGACTCTGCCCTTTATTTTCTTGTTATTTTTATATTGCAAAATGTGACATTCAGACCAAAAAAACGAGTGCATAATATATATATTGTATATATATATATATATATATATATATATATATATATATACAATATATATATACACACAATTTTTAAAAATGGTTATGAAAATGAACAGCTGTGCAACGGCCACCTGGAGTGAGAAGCACAGTCTTACTGGCACCTGGAACCCTGGTGTGCACTCCCTCCTTCCTGCAGGTACCACAGCTTCACTGTTGTGCTAGTGATTTTATTGCTTTTACTTAGAATTTTACCACCTATGTATCCACCCCTAATGATATAGTTTAGTTTTGCCTGTATCATACCATATATATTTTGGGTGTCTTAGTGCACATGCACAGATCCATGAGTGCCTCTTTAAATTTTGTACCCTGGATGCCCCCTTGCCTCACTCTAGAGTCAGCCCTGTTCTTATGTATGTAGCTTTGGCTCATCGTTTTCACTGCTGTTTAATATTCCGTTAGTAAGATTACACCACAGCTCACTTATTCATGGTCCTGGTGGACATTTGGGCTGTTTCTGGTTGTGATGATTTCAAGGCTGATAGGAATATTCCTTTGCATGTCTCCTGGTACACATGTGTATGGCCTCTCTAGAGTATATACCAAAGAGTATTTGCCGAAAGTGATACAGCAGCCCCTCACCCCTTATCTGCAGGGCATACGTATATGTTCCAAGAACCCCAGTGGATGCCTGAACCCTATACATGCTATGTTTTTTCCCTATATGTACAAACCTTTTCACTTAAAGGAAGTACTTTGCGGCTTCTCTTTGGCAGATCCGAATTGCCAGCATCACTACTCTTGCGCTTTGGGGCCATTATTAAGTAAAATAAGGGTCACTTGAACACACGCACTGAGACAACTTGACAGGTGATCTGATAACCGAGACAGATACTGAGTGACTAACAGGCAGGGAGTGTGTGCAGCGTGGACACTCACAAGGGAATGATTCATCTCTCGGGTGAGATGGAGCTGGACAATGTGAGATTTCACGATATAAAACATGAGTTGTTTATTTCTGGAATTTTCCATTTAATATTTTTGGACCGTGGTTAACTCAGGGTAACTGAAACTGGGAAAGTGAAACCAAGAATAATGGGGGAGGACTCCTGTATTTCAGCTTCATCCTAGATAGTTAATGATACAACATGCAAATCTAATGCAAACATGATTTTATTGTAAATCTTAGTACTTTACCCATAATGGGAAAGATTGTTCATGTTTAAATCTATCGTTTCTAGACACACACACACACACACACACACACACACACACACACACTGCCTAAAAGTGTGGTCAGATACTTTTGCAGGCAAGATTAGCATTGAGGACACAATGCAACATTGGCCCAGCTGGTCTTCCTCTCCCTTCCTCCATATCCTTTAGTTTTGTGGGGTTTTCCAAGGGAAATAAAACTGAATCATGAAAGATGATCTTAAATTGATTTAAGTCGGAGGTACACATCACTTCAGGAATTTTGTTTTCACCGGCCCTGGTCTACCCCACTCTGGTGAAGACCATATGAATTATGAGCTGTGTGTGTAGAGCTGAGCCTATGCTCAGGGTAGGCTGTGAAATGTGCACTCATGCTTCTTCTCTCTGAACTACTTCAAAGACATACCCAAGTGATTACCATACCTCGTATTTCCTTCACATGCTCTGTGGTGAAATTTGCTGATCAAACATTATTAATTCATTTACTGGACAATTTGAAATTTGACATCTAACTCTTTGAGATATTCCAAGTTTTCCATTAGCTTTTGTTGTAAGCATTAGTCAAAGAGGAAAATCTGGACAACACAACTCGTGATTAATTGGAATTTCACTTTATTGAAGCACCAGTTTTGTAATGAAGAAGTACCTTTCCAGCATGGTTCAAAGAACTGATCAGAATAAACTAGCAAAGAAATATGGGTAATTTGACTTAATTGGAAAAGGCATTTTAAATTGGAACAACAGATCTAAAATGGCTCTTACATTTATACTTATTTTCCTATATTACCATTTAGTCAGAGATAAAATTGGGAAATTTTTAGTTACACTAATATTTGAATAAAGTTACATAATATAGTTCTTAAAAGCTTAGTTTATAATAGTGAAACATACTTCCCCTTTAAATTTAAACTTTATTAAATTTTATGCAAAATTCTTTATATAACTTTGGTTTCCAAATAAGGCAACTATTCCAAATAAGAAAGAAGATCATTTATTCTTTACACTGGGTCTTCATTAAAGCTCATCTGACCTTTTGCTTCAGTTTTTTAGAGTTTATGCCACATCTCACAAAAGTTTTCTCCTGGGTTGGGTGAAGTTGTAGGTCATCCATGTTTTCTAAGCAAAATGTTATTCTGAAGAGAAAACATAAAGGAAACACAGCATTCAGTTTTAGATGGAGCTTATTGAAGTGTTTCACCCTTTGTCAAATACTCAATTGATGTAACACATGCTATGTTATTTAAAAAATTAGATTCTTATGTTTGCAAATATTTTCATAACTTCAGAGAAAAGCAAAACTCAAGTCAGTGAAAGCAATCAGTGTAAGGCTTCCTGGTGCTCTGCTTTGGGGGTGATTTTAGTTGTATAAAAACTAAAAGTCCTGGAGGCAGTCCTCCTTTGCTCTTCCTTTTAACCGCTCATCGAAGTTTTGAAGGTAACTGTTGTTCCTTTCACTGTATCGCCCTGACTCAAGGGCAAACATTCACAGTTCCTGTAACTGTTCCACCCAGACAGACTTCACTCCTCAGCCTTCCTTCCTCCAACATGCTCCAATTTGTCAATGACGTTCTTAAAGGTCCCTGGGCATGAGACTATTGTCACTCCCTCTGTCTGGCTGTCATGTAAGCCCTGTCCCTTTCTCTTATTGATGCAGACGCTGTCCAGCCAGAGAGGACATCACATTTGTTTGGGGTCTCTCTTGGCGACCAACAGATAGGCTGCTTTGACTAGTAGCTTGGTATGAGGTGCTATTTTTTTGTTACTTAACTTCTATTGTATCTATTAGAAAAAATTTAGCCTTAGTTACAGGGAATTCTATTTTATGGTTTCCTTTTTCTTTAAAGTGCCTCTGAGATTAAGTCTTTAACGAATCAGAGTTTTTAAATGAAAACAGTGTAGAAACCAGACAAAGACAAATATTGCATGGTATTACTTACATGTGAAATCTAAAAAAAATCATCAAACTCATAGAAAAAGTGTAGAAAAGTGGCTCCCAGGGGCTGGGTGGAGGGGGAAATAGGGAGAAGTTTGTAAAAGGGCAGAAACTTTTAGTTATAAGAGGAATAAAGTATGAGGATCTAATGTCTAATGTAAAACGTGGTGACTATAGTTGGTAACAGTATTGTAAAAATGAAATTTGTTAGTAAACTTAAATGTTGTCAATAACAAAAATGATACATATGTGAGGAGATGGATGTGTTATTAATTAGATGGGGGAATCCTTTCACAATGTATCTGTACATCAAATCACCATGATGCACCCTTTAAATATCTTCCAATGTTATTTATTAAATACACCTCAGTAAAGCTGAAATAAAAAGTGTTCTCAGTAGTTTATAAATGCATTATTGAAAAACTGAAATGGTAAAGAAATAAAATAAAATGTTTAAGATCCTCTTCTCTATCACCCTTCACCATTGTCACTTCCTCCTTGCTTTCATGGTTTGGTTTCTATCTTTCCAGATCTATTTCTGTGCCTTTACACATATATCGATGTTCCTCTGTGAACATAAAGATTTTTGTAAGTATTTTTCTGAAATATTTTCTTGTCACCAAGTAATGTACTTGGAGACTTGTTATATTAGTACATATAAATCTATTTCATTTTTTTTCACCTGCTGCATGACATTCAATTGTATGGATATAGCACAATGCATTTAGCCATTTTCCTATTGATGGATATTGAGATTTTCCCCAGTTATTTACTATTTACAAATAGTATTGCAGAAAACATTTTGTGAATATACGGAAAAGGCTCTGTGTCACATATCACTTTTGGTATACAGCAATTTCTGTCAAATAAAAACATTATGGTGTGTCTTCATCCACCTTATTCACCGGATCCAGCATGTTGCGATTCCTGGCTCTTCCCCAAAGTCAAATGACCATGAAAAGGTAAACGGTTTGAATCAATTCAGGACATCAAGGCAGCCATGACAGCGCAACTAAAGACACTTCCAGAACTGCTTCAGAAAGTGGCAAGAACAATGGGATAAGTGTGTTCGAAGTGAGGGGGGTAATTTGAGGGGGATTAATGGCAATGTGTCTTTTACTGTAATAAATTTTTTTTTAATTTTTAATTTAAAATTTTTAAATTTTTAAATTTAAACATTCACCATATTTTTTATCATACCTCATGTATCTGATGCCCACAACAGTGCCTGGCATAAGGTAGGTGCTCATCAATTGTTAGTTGTTGAATGAAATTCCCCGCAGAAGTTCTGTAATTTACACTCCCACTACGAGAGTATAAGAATGCCCATTTTTCCACACCTTTACCAACTCTGAATGTTACCTGTCTTTTAATTCCTGCCAAACTAATGGGTGACCGGAGATAATTTCATTGAGTTTTGTTTTACATTTATATAATTACTGTGGAAATTGAACATCTTCTCATTACATTTAGCCAATCGCTTTTTATGTCCTGCTGTAGGGCTAACATTTTCTGCCCTTGTCCTTCACCCCGCAACAGACCTTCTCATCCCTGACTTCGTGCCTTTGGGAGAGAAGAACCACCGAACTCTTCCTGTGGAGTCACAGAGCAAGTGAATTAACCATTTTCCCCTCCTTGTAGGCAGCAGAGAGATTAAGATCACAAGTTTAAGTGTTTGCATCCTGGCTCTGGGAATTTGGTTTGTAGAAGGTAATTAAAAATTGGTAATTGTTATTAGTCTCATGAGATAAGTATTATAATTCCCATTTATTACTAAAGAACTGAGTCTTAGAGAGGTGCAGTTATTCTCTGAGTTATTCTGCATATTCATTCTACATAGGTGGTAAGCAGTGAAGTCACAATTAGAGTTTACTTTGTTCCCTGTCTAGCTCTCTGGGAATGCCTCCCGGAAGCCCCAAAACCTGTTATAGTACAGGCTCAACAGCATCAACTTGAACTGATGTCTTTCTTCTTAGACTTCCTAGGCCATGCAGTACTAGACCCTCGCTAGTCCCAGTGTGGTTTGTGGACCAGGAGCAGCAGCAGCAGGACCAGCAGCAGCAGCACAGGGAGTGGGTTAGAAATGCAGAATTTCAGGCCCCGCCCCAGACCTACTGAAACAGAACTGCATTTTAACATGGTTCCCAGGGGATTTGTATGTACATTAGAAGCTTGAGAAGTCCTGGGATGGAGCACATTATTAGTCACATTAATGCATCTTGCTTTCCTAATTAGGCCCTGGAGTTTCTTTATGCCAAGAGCCACAGCTCAGGTTGTTTTGGGTATCCCCAATGGCATCTTGTACTGTAAAGATACATGGGAGCCCCTGAGTATTTACAACTAAAAACAAACTATAGGCCCCACAGCCCTTCCCCTCTTTTGCAGCATGTACCCCCTATGAAGAAGGGTTTGGTGTGCATATGTTTTAAGGTCCAGCACCACAACTCTGCTAGATTACACTAAGGAAAGCCAGATTAATAGGATAATGGAGGAAGGAGCTGCTGGAAACAGTACACGGGCAACAAAATGGGCAATAAATCAGACAAACCCAAGTCAGAGCTGGGCTTGGACAATAATGAGCGGCGTCCCCAAGCTGTGTAACTTCGTGAGCCTTAGGTTCCAAATCTGCACAACCAATGCTACCCAGTTCAAAGGGTCATTGGGAAGATTCCATGAGCGCAATGCTCTACTGCCCGCCGTGCAATAGAATCTCAGTAGGGGCCTTTTCCTCCCGCTCCTCTCCTTCTTGAGAACCACGTAGGTGAGCACCAGTGAAAAAGGTAGCGTTGTCCTTTGTACTACCTTTCGGGTCCAGTCATATAGAATTGTCATGGTGAACAGTCACTAAAACCGAGGAATTGCTTTCTAGCTGAGAGAATGCAGGGAGGGGCAGCGCTCAGAAGTAGAGCTGATCTAAAGAGCCAAAAAGTCACGCAAGAATAGCTAAGCGTATAAGAGGAGAGAGGCAGTTTAATTTTCTCAAATTGATCATGTGGAGAAATCTGTTGGCAGACTGCAGAGTATGCTTTTGGTAATTGCCAGGATTTTGTATCCCAGGAAGATAAAATCACAGAGTGCGGTTGTGTCAGGGACTCTGGGGGCATAAATCTGCTCTGGGCCCCCTCCTGGCAGTGAAACCTGAGAGGCCAGCGGGGAGAGGAGTTCAGGGGTGAGGGGCCTGCTGTTTCCCATCCTTTCTGGGGACAAGCCAAAGAGAGAAATGGGTTTCCCAACAAAGGAGGTTGGGAGAGGAGAGATGCGTGTCCTGAAAACATGGGGAAGAGCTAGGAAAGGGTCCGTTGAGGACAGAATTCTCCTTTCATGGAGACCTGCAGAACTACAGACAACTATGGTTGCCATGGCAAAGTATGTTGGGTATCCCTGCTGAGGGGACTGAAGGAGCAGCTGGACTATCCTTTCTTTTCTTTATTCCCTACCCCTCCCTAACCCCTTATTGTCCCTGGAGGCATTGGGGCCAAGAGAGATGTTAAATCACACAGAGTAGCATTTCTTAAGGGGTCACCCATTGGTCCACGTCAGAATTTCTCAGGGCTCTTAGTAACAAATGTGTGTCCTGGGTCCCTTTACAGACCACTGTGAATCAGCGGCTCTGCAGGTGGGGCTGGGAATTCTATTTAATACATTTCCCAGTGACTCTTTGGCATTTTAAGGTTTGAAAGGCTCCACCACAGAGTGAGATTTTGAGATTGAGATCTCTTAAAAACATGTTTCTGAGTAAACAACAAAAAAGAAATGTCACATCTGGGTCCTCGCCACTCAGTGTGGTCCTTGGACCGGCAGCACGTACATCACCTGGTGATTCATCCAGACTCTGGGATTTGAGAAGCAGTTGGGCTACTGAGGTGGTTCTCAAACTGCAGAGGCAGGCGGCTATTAACCACGGGCAGTGGGAAGAGGCTAGACTTGGACTCAGGAGACCTGGTGCAGAACATGGTCCTTCCACCCACCTATGGCTGTGAGAACTCAGGCTGGCCTTTTCACCTTTCTGAGTGCCTAGACTCCATCACTAGGACATAACAGTGCCTACTGCATAAGATAAATGCAAATATTAAATTGTGGAAATGCTGTCACATGTAGATGCATAATAGATGTTAGGAGGAGGTTGAATCAGCACTCACCTTTGCTGAGTTTCTGCTGCTTTGACTCTGATGCTCTTTAGAATAAGGCCTGAGTAGAGGGGTCCTCTGCCCCATGGGATGATGGTTTGGACTGTGTTCCAGACGTTGGCCCATACTGCGCTGTTTTCCCACTTGAACTTGATCATGACCAGCTCACCAATGTCAATATCCAATGTGATGAGAAGGGAATAGGTTTTATTACTAGTAATTCCTTCGCCCCTTGAAGATACAGTAGAAACCAGACACAGTCAGTTTATTCGTAACAGTGAAGTGATGCTTAGGCGCATGCAGGATGTGTTAGGTTTGCCTGAGTGACTTGGGATGGTCTTTTCTGCTGTATTCTCAAACTGATGTTGGACAGACTATTAATAGAGATAGCAATAGATACACCAGGATTAAAAAGGTTTTCTAGACCAGTAATATTGGGGAAACCATGCTATTTTCTGTGTTATCATATTAAAAAGACTCCAAGAGTTCCACAATAAAAAGTCGATAGTTAACTTAGTTGAGCTCAGGCCTCCTAGTTTCCAGGTTAACAAATCGGAAAAACTGCCCCTGAAGAGAGAGTGGGGCTTTGTCACTGGCCTCTGCACAGTTCAGCTCTTTTTAGGTTTGACTAACACAGTAGAGCCCACCACACTCTTCTTTCCCCAGTGATGCTTTCCTCTTCCCAAATATATAGAAACTTCTATTAAAACAGCAAAGCATAACAGTAGTAGAAAACCTATATTAAAAAGATGCACCAATTTAAAAGATTTAAATGCATATTCATAGTTATCATTACCAGGTTTACTTACTAATCTCCATGACATTAAAAGTGTCCCAACAGTGACAGAGCACCTAGATGCCCTTCCCACTATTTAGAGCAATCCCTTGGGGACAGCTGTGGGACAACGCAGAGGCAACACTGGATTTAGGGTGACAGATGGATGGAAGGCTCCCTTGAGCAGCTCATCATAGCACTTCCTGCAGAATGTTGTAAAGAACCATTTAAGAATGTCCCACCCCACTAGGCTGGGAGGACCCTAAGGATAGGGTCCTCTCTACTTCGAGTGCAGAGCACCCATAAATACTTGCTCAGGGGCTGAATCAGTGAGATGCTCAGAAATCAAAGCTCGGGGGCAATTTTTGGAATCTGAGGACTGTCCGTGGAGTGAGTCACTTCCCAAGGAAAGCCCATCCTGAAAGTCGAGATGCTGAAGAAAAGCAGCTCGTGGACCTTTTCTGGCCAGTGAAGCTGGGGGAGCCTCTGAGGGAGATGTGAGGCCCCTGCTTGCGTTGTGAGCAGGTGTGTAACAGGATGAAGGACAGATGGGAAGGGCTGGCAGTGCAGGCTAACTGGGATGGGAAATTGGTGCCAAGTTGAATGATACCGCTTTTATTTCTGGGCTACTTTTCAGAACTCCCTGGAAAGGCACTCAGGGCCTTCCTGTGGACACCTGCTCTGGCCCTCACTACTCCTTCCTGCTTGGATCTACTTCCTGCACTGTGGACACGAACTGGGCCACCTCTGTCTTCCCTCTCTACTCCGCCCCCATCGCAGTGGGCCCATCCCATTCACAGGCAGTGCCAACATAAAGCAGTCGGTGGGACTGGGTGAGGTGAAGAGGGATAACAAGGCGCTGGGTGTGGGTGGATGTCCCATCTGACAGGGTGTTTGGGGCAGCCCTACTGGGCTGAGAAGAGGAAGTTGCGTCTGGCCTCATCCTTGAAAAGCACAGAGTCCACGCAGACCCTGTGAGAACATGAAGCCTGTCGTCACCATAGACAGAGCTGCTCCTCATACTCACAGAGTGATGGGGATTTTCTGTACTTCATCTTTCGTTCCTAGGAGCGACATGGAAAAAGTTGGTTCTACTGGTTTCTCCATTTGGTTGAGGAACTGGATCTTGAACTGGTAATGATAAACTAGAGGGCGGGGTGGGGATGGGGGAGGAGAGGAAGGGGTGAGAGAAAGAATTTAAGCAAGGATTTTTTAAATTAAAAGTTTTTTTTTTAATTTAAAAGCACAGAGGGAAAGTCTGGATGGATAGATACCCCAATTTCTTTTCCCCTGGGTGCTGGTATTATGAGTGCCTTTTATTTTCTTCTTTTTCCTTCTCTGTATTTCCTAAATGTCTACAGAGGACTTATATTGTGTTTGTAAAATAATAATAATAAGTATTATCTAACAAAAGAAGGCAGAATAGGAGTCTAGTATATTTGGCATTTTCACCAATTTCCGGATGCAATCCTGTTGGACTATTCCATGTCTTTGTTTGGGGTCCCCTTTCATAAATCAAATGATGTATATCTTTTAGGCACCTGACAAAGGCAAGAGAACATACTGCCATTTTTTACTTTTGCCTCGTTTGATGGGGTCAGTTTTGGGGTGGGACAGAGCTCTGGCTAAGACATGTGTCCTAACGAGCACATTTCTATATTCTGGGGCAATTCTTGGAAACGAGCTTTGTTGGGGGGGAGGGGATTCAACGAGCACATTTTCCAATGGAAATGAGATAACTCTAGTTCTTATACTTGGGCCTAAAAGCTTTCTATCTTATCAAATGTCCAGAAGGTCCTTCTACTGGGAAGAAAAATTTATTTTCTTCTTAACTTAAATACAGTCTATTTCATTAATAAAAGCAAATTGTTTACTATTAGACAGGTATTCTTAAACACTTTACATTGCATCATCTCATTTACTATATAAAATGAAGATGATAATTACATCTTCAAGTAGGTAGTGTAATTATCATCTTCATTTTATAAATCAGAAAAGTGGGGCTCAGAGAGGTGAAGTGACTTGCTCAAGGTCACATAGCAGCATCTGTGCTCTTAGCCGGGACCTATTGCCAAGGTTCTCAAGATGGCCTTGGCTTAGCCTGCATTGTCCCACCAACCTGTTTTAAAAATTCCCCCACCTCATTTCAAGATGGCTGCTTGGACTTCTTTTTCTTGCTGTCTCCATGTTTTCTAAGTACCTGTAGTGTTTTAGCCCTAAGACTGCAAACAGGTTTAATATGGCATGTCAATTTGATTGATAGGACTGCCTAGACCCCTATGTAGAGATGGGTTTTGAGACCACGTCCAGGCTCTTGAGAAGGTTGGTGTCTGCCTTGGGCGAAGGACAGGGGATTTATGGTATGCTTTCTGTGCATTTGTCTTTCCTGTTCTAGATAATGATCAATCCACTAGTCCTGATATAGTGCCTCACACATAGTATGTACTCAGTAAACATCTGTGGGATGAATGACCTTACAGTTTGCTTGAGAGTTTCAGGATGTGTATTAACATTTAGCCAGATGGAAATCACCTCTGAGAGTCCAAGGCCTGAGTTTCAAGCTTTGTTATATGAGAATTCCTAGCGGAAAGCATAGGTCATGGAACTGGCCACTTGATCATCAAATTCCATGTACCCAGCATGTGGAAGGTCATCATCCTCAAGATGAATCAATCCACTAACTTCCAAATGGTGCATTTCTACTGGGGGTTGGTAGCTACACACAAACCTAGCAGCTGTGGCTAATGGTATGTTGCCAACACTCCAGCTGCAGGGTGTGCCTGTATTACTGGGTTTCTGGGTTATTTACACAATCCTACCCTTTGGCATAAACCAGTCTTCCCATCTGAGTTTTGTGGTGGACTTGCTCCAGTGCCCTGTACATAATAGGTGCTCAAATCCTCCAGCTTGGAATAAGCTAGATTGATGCTCTCAGGACCATGAAGCTGGAGTGAGAAATAAAATAAGGGCTGTGGGTCAAGCCCCGGGAAGGGTCCCTAAAGTCTTGGGGGGCAGTGGTGGAGACAGGGACTCTGGCCTATCATCCCAGAAATCTCTGGAAAGGTCTTACACCATTCAAGGTCTGTCTGGGGAACTCTGTCAAAAGTGAACAGTGTTATAAGTTGAACTGAGGCAAAAAGGAAAGGTCCTTTCAAAGACACAGGTCATAGGCATGGGTTGGGGGAGGTGGGTATCATGTGGACAGGATGAGGTAGGTGGAGTGAAGTCAGGGTAACCTCCTAACAAGGAGGCAGGGCATCTTCCAGAGTACCCAAAGAACACTGATAACAACCAAATTTAATCCAGTTTAATATTAATTGGAAGTATTAATTGGAAGCCAACTGGTGCTCGGCCCAGTGCTAAAAGCTGTCAAGGATAAACAAGTAAAAGAGTGTAACTGGCAGCATGTATGATAATAATATTGGCTAATATTTATTTTACTTAACTGTGCCAAGCGTTTTGCATCCATTGTCTCATTTAATCCTTACATCGTGACTTTTTTTTTTTTAGAGAAGGGGTAACTGCAGCACAGCGAGGTTAAGTGACTTTTTCAGGACCACACAGCTAGTTAAGTAGCATAGCTGGGAGATAAGCCCAGGCCACCTGGCTCCAGAACTTTAACTTTTAAAATGTTTTTACCTGAGACCAATAGCTTTATATACCCTAAGGGAACAGTTGACGCCTGGAAAGAGATTTAAATTTAAAAATGTCATAACAGGGCCGGCCGAGTGGCGCAATGGTTAAGAACTGGCTTGGGACGCCAGAGGGCCCCGGTTCGGATCCCACATATGAGGGCCAGTGACACTGAAGAACAAAACGACAGCAACTTGTCTGTTCCCCTTCCCCAATTCCCCAGCACTGTTCCCATCCCCCCAATTCCCCAATAAAAAAAATTTAAAAAAAGATGTCGTAACAGAATTATTTAAATATAAGTAAATCAGAAATACCTTAAATATTCACAAATAAAGAAATCACTATAGACTAATAATGACAATTATGATAACTACCATTTAGCTCTTTACTAGATCCCAGACACCGAGCTAATAGTTGCACATAAATAAATACCTCACTTCTTTTTACAACTTTGTGAGATGCCTACTTTATTCTCCCTCCCATATCATTTTACAAATGAAGAAGCTGAAGTTAAGTAACTCATCTATTGTCAAGCAGCGAAGACCTGGTGAAGCTGCAATTAGATGTTAGTCTGCTGATTCGAGCCCATTGTGATTTACTCTTATGAGCTCATAAAATGGTACTTTCGGAATGATTTCAATGTTTACAAAAGAAGTGTGTGTGGGAGAGGGAACCAAACAACAAGGAGGCTATGAAATTGCATATGTAATATGAGACTAACTATAAACAGGATGAATGGAAGGAGGGGCATTCATGAAAACATTGAGTGCTCATCTCTAGAGAGGGGAAGAGAGGTAATTTTTATTCTCTTCTCTTTGCTTTTCTGCAAGTTCCACATTTTCTACAATAATACATTTTCTACATGTATTCTAATTAGAATCTCATCTGGAAAAGAAAAGCTTTGAAAAGTATGAAGGAACAAGAGAAACAGAAGTTGTGGCCCTGGCCTTGGAGGAGCTTGCAGGTGGGAAGCAGTCAGTTCTATGACATGTGACACCCTTTGCCTTGTCTCATGGACACCAGTGTCCATGTGCGATCTCCTTGAGGGAAGTTGTGGGGTCACATCCACACTTGCATCTCCACAGGTCGCAGCACACACCAGGCATCTAAGGACTGCTTCAGGGGCTCTTTGTGTGAAAACAAGGCAGGACTCGTACAGCAATAAAGACTCTGCTTGTGAATAGAACTCATGAGGAAATAGCTTTCATTTGTTGTAGTCCTACTGTGCATCCGGCTACATACTAAGTGTTTTGCATACGTTATTTGTGTCCTCATAACAAGACTAAATAAGGACCACATGCTGGTTAGACTCCATTTTCTACACCTACCCCTGCTATCCACTCTCCACCCAGCTCTGAACCCCAATATGTGACTCCATGGCCTACACCTCTGGGCTGCCTTGCTGGATGGTTTCTGGTTGAGACTGACCACTTGAGGAGGCACCAGCAGGAGATCAGAGGGAGAGGTCAGGATGTTTTTTCTGTGTTCCTTCCTGCTTTGGAGCTTGACCTCGCAGTAAATGCACCCCATGATTAGCTGCGGTCAGCAGCCCCTTCTCCACAATTCCTTTTCTCCTGGGCTATTCCCTCTTTGTGGTCTGTTGTTAAATTCAGGTGCATTGACACCATATAATGGTTTTCTTACTGCCCGCCCTCTGAAAGTATCCCACCCGCTTGTTTCTGCTGACCCAGGCCAGTGGAGTCTTGCTTTCTGCAGACACCTAGACAGAGAGGGTGTCAGTGATCCTGATGACTTACAGATAAGGAAAGCAGAGATTTGGAGCAGCGTTCAAGGTCACCCAGATATTGGGTTGTCGGAAAAGTCATGATGCATTTTTGCAATGAAAAACATAGAAAAAATATGTCGTGACTTTTCCAACAATCCAATAGTTAGAACTAGAGTAGAATTTGAACCCAGATGTCTGTCTGATTCCAAAAGACTCCTCCCACTGTCTGCTGGGGCTCTGGTTCTGCAAGCTCACGCTGCCCTTTGAACCCAAATGGCGGATACCCAGCCCCTGAAGAGACACTGCAGTCAAAACCTGCTTGAATGAAGCCACCAAGACAAAGTTCCTGCAGGCCCCCACCCATGGACATCCATCCTGGGTTATCACTGCTGCAGGTTCCTCCTGCCAGTCCCCAGAATGTCTAGCCCCTGAGCAGGGATAAATGTTTCCCCGTCCCTGCCCTGGAGATTGGCTTTTGTCTTCCTTTGTTCTTGAACTGTGAGTAGGAGGAGATTGATTTCCATGTCTCAGATGCCATGGTTCCCCGATTCTGGGGGAAGGTGCTTGTGTAAAACCTGGGTCAGCTTAGATTCAGAGGTCCCTTTAGCTCTCACATCCTATGAATGAGAATTATCTGTTCCTTCACAGTGTCTCCCCGGGGCAGGACCTGTGCAAGGAGCCAGAACCTCCAAAGGTGTGTAAGCCGTGAGGAGCCTGAGTGAACTCATAGGACAGTGTGGACTGTGGCGGAAGCACAGAGCTGAGGGAATGCACCTGGATTGGCAGGAGCACGGCTGCAGAATGCACAGCACGCGGATGGCACAGGGAATTCCATGTTACCTGCACTAGGAAGTCCCTTTTTTGGAGAAATCTTGACATTATTATTATTATTTTTAAATGAAAGGGGCTTTCATATTGAGCACTAATTATTTGTTCTTATTTTGGATTTTTCTAAGTATTTTTCTTGGGGAAGAAAAAGACAATTTGCTTATCATGCCCCCCACCCCTCACCCCTTCCCGGACAACGATGCTGTTACAAAGATTAAGAAAAAAAGCGTGAGTAATTTTGCTCACTTTACTTTATGACATGTTTAATAAGGATTTAAAAAAATGAGTTAGGGAAAAGGTTTTTAATCCTGGGGCTGCAAACAGGCCAGTGCAACACATTCCTCAGTTCAGGCAGGAGAAATTATTTCAGGTCTTAAACGATGAAAAGCATGAAATAGTCTATTAACAAAACTCCACCTACAGCAGGGGTGTGGGGGGGCGGGGGCTCTGAAGATTCTCCTCACCAGAGTTCTCCTGGAGTTCAGACACCCTGAAAATCCTGGGTTCTAATCTCATGTGGACCCCACTAGTGCCACTTAAAAAAAAAAAACACATTTATTTTCACAAAGCAGCCACCAATGTGAGCAGTGAGCATCAGGTTGTGGAATTCATGAAGAGAGAATGTTTTTTTCTTTCTTTCTTTCTTTCTTTTTGGTCTCATGGTAAAAATGATTCTGAATCATTGGATATTGACTCTGGGGGATATTATGACTATGTTTGCAAACATCAAAGAGGCCTTTATTTCAGCGTATTGATTTTCTCTTGTGGAGGTAGTAGGAATGAGATCTCTTGTGTTTTCTTGCAGTACTGAGGTCTCGCTCCCAGATCTGAAATGCCTCTAACCCAAGAGGGAGGCTGACGACCATGGGGTTGAGAGGCTCCCGGATGGTACGTGCAGAAGGTCACCACCTGAGGCAGCCAGTGCTGGCGGCGCCTGGTTGAATTAACTTGGAGCAGCCTCAACGGGAGGAAGAAAAAGGGTGAGTGGTTTTGCTAGCATATGGATGTGTGCATATATGTGCTTAGGTTGGGGACCACATGTGGGCTTCACAGTGCCATACCATTTAAGTGATGCCCAGTGTCACAAGACTGGATGCCTGTCCCTTCTGCTAGGGGTAGAGATGGGGGAGTGTGTGTGTGCGTGTGTGTGTGTGTGCGCGCGCGCGTGTGCGTGTGTGCGTGTGTGTGTGTGCCTGTGCGTGCGCATGGGTGAGGAAAGCAGTGTGTGAGGGGGAGGGAGTGTTGTGCTGCCTGCTGTTTGTGATAGCGGATGGCAATAAGAGCCCTCAACTAAGGGACAGGAGCCCAGCTTGGAGTCCGGCCCTGCCACCTACCACCACATGGTCGTGAGCACTCATAGCCTCTCTGAAGATCAATTTCCTCATTTTTAAAATGGGCATTAAGAGCTCTCTTACAGGATTGTTGTGAGGATGTGACGAGATGGAATATGAAAAGTGCCTGGCTTCTAAGAATGTGTTAACCCAGTGACCCCTGTTCCCTTCCTACATGCTGGACTGAACATGCACGGTTCTGAGCCCCGCCCATTGGTGCCAGTTTTAGTGGTTCACCCTCGTGTTCATCCACACATCACTTTGTGGCCCACATAAGTTTTGTCACTAGATAAGGTTACATATGGTTGGTGGCAAAGCCAAATTCTGGAAACTCTTCATCGCAGCCCCCAGCCTGCTCTCTCTCTCACTCTCCTATGCTTACTGATTCTTCTGGAACTCTCCCTGGAAATCAGTGAAAACCTTCCAAAAAAGTAGCTGAAAAAAACCAAAGACACACAGAACTTCCCAAGGCACAGTTTGGCTGGTCATCTCACCAACCGGAAGAAGAGAGTGCTCTCATCTGGTGGAGCAGCAATAGAATCAAGTCCCCACTGGCTGGATGAGGCCCAGAGTGCAGGGAGAAAGTGTGTGTGTGGGGAGAGGGACCGGCCTTGGTCCTACTCTCAGGAGGGCTGGGGAGTGAAACAAGCAAGGACCATGGAATCAGAGAGACCTGGGGTCAAACACTGCATTTGCAACTCACAAACGGAGTGACTTTGGGAAGATTTAACTTTCTTGAATCTCAATTTATTTATTGGGAAATTAATTGATCCCCACCCCTCACCCATCTCTGTCTGTCTCTCTGCCTCTCTCTTTGGGTTGTTGTGAGGATTAAATAATAAATGTGATCATTTGTGCAGCACATCCAGCTGTGGTGCCGGGGACACAGTAAGCCCCCCTCAGGCCACTTCCCTCCCTTCCACCCATTTACCTCATCTGACTGCTAGGAGGATTAATTAGATAAGATCTTGCTAAGCAGAATTTACTCAGTACAGATTCATTTCCCTCCCCTTCTTTCTTAAAAAAAACACAAAAAACTGGCTCCCAAACTGGTAAAAGTTCCTCCTGAGAGAATGAGGGTGGAAGTGGGCGATAAATTGCCTCGTTTCACTCGGTGACTGTTTCCCAATTCCCCTCTGCTTCGGCTGTACTCTCGCAGTGTTTATCCGAGCTCTGGCGGATGGACGGTTATAGAAAATAGATCCTTTGATGGTTTTGTCGAAATATCCTGGAGCCAGAGGAATGAGGGCCAAGTTAGTCATCCTTTGTGAAACTACAACTGGGAGGTGATGTTTATCTTGCCCAGCCAGACCCTGCACTAGAATATATGGTACAATTAAATGTCCTTGAAAAATATGGAGTGTGGGTTCTCTGTAACCAGGGTTGGGCAAGTTTGTTCTTTTACAAATCGATACGTATTCATCAAATGCTGGAGGTGGCCAATGAAACAGGCTTTGGGGGCCCAAGTCAGGGATGATCGTGGCCATGATGGGTGAAGGGTGTAATTATGGTGACTTAGATTAAAGGCTTCATGCCGGCAGCAGCCATAGAACTTTCTGCGGTGACGCAGATCTATTGCTGTGCTCTCCGATAGGGCAGCCACGTATGTGAGCACTTGAAAGGTAGCTAGTGTGACCGAGGAATCAAAGTTTTGAGTTTATTTAAAAGTAAATAGCTACATATGGTTAGTGGCTACCATATTGGATGACATAGCATCATACAGATTGCAGCATCCCATGAACAGCCGCTTCCAAACAGGTGAGTTTCACCTGAGTATGATTCCCAGCCACTCCCAGGGCAGCTTGGTGTGACCACAGGGCTGGTCCACCCCACCAACAAGCAGATTAGAACTTTGCTCACTGGAAGGACTGAGGCAGAACTGGGGAGAGCCCTGAGGCTCCGAGGAGGGGCGGGTGCAGTGCAGGCCACAGTACATCATTGGAACCTCTGTCGGGAGCTGGAGGTATGGGTCTGTCCAGTTTCAGGCAGTCCTGCCTCACAGTCCTGCCTCCATCTCACCGGCCCCATCCTTGTCTGATGTCCCTGGCGCAAGATGGGTAGTTGTAATAAAGAGACCCTAGTGTTGTCTCCAAGGGACACATGCCCTGTCTTCCTGGGACAGCACTGAGCACGTACTGCATGGCGGGGGGTTGGTCTCCACCGAGCCCCCTGAAGTAGGGAGTCCGCCTACCCTGGCTCAATTTAGTGCTTGACAAAGAAATGAATGGATGAGAACATTGGTTTTGGTGGCTGCTGGGTGAGTAATGCTGCCCTAATGTGATTCTTTGGTCTCCTTCATTGGAAAGGAGCTCACACCAGCAGGATGGGATGGTCGGGCTCCCAGGGTCCCTGGCAGAAGAGAGAAACTCAGCCTGGCTTGTGCCTACTGCTCTTTCTTTACCCTCTTCCTTCCCTTGACACTCGCTTCTCTCCCCCATCTCTAAGTCCCCAGTAGATATCCTGGGGCTGGACCAAACCCCTTGCTTCACAGGCATAGCCCAGTCCTGGAAGGAGAAAAATGATCTTTCTTCCAAGCTGATCTCAAGAAGAAAGCAAATCCCTCACTCCCTTTTCTCCTCCTGCCTTCATCCCCACAAACAGACTAAGGGCAGGTTACTGAGATTTAAAAAAAAAAAAATCACTCAATTACTTGTTTGGAGGTCTGGGTCTAAAGCTGCCTGCCAACATCCATTTTGTGACCTTGGACAAATGATTTCCCCGTCTGGGCCTCGGTTTTCCCATCTGTGAAACTGGCAGGGTTGAACAGTCTCTTGAAATGCTAACATTCCAGGATTAAAGTAGACCCAGTGAAATGTAATTATCTGAGAGGCTTAATCACTCCAGGTGGCTTTGCCATTTAAAAGAGGAGCTGGTTAACCCAAATTGAGTGAGTGCCTAATTGGCAGCCTGCAGTGGGGGAGCTCCCGTAAGCAGGAGGCCTTCCAAACACCCTCATCTGATCCCAGACACTACTGGCTCCTCCACCCTTCAAGCACAGAGAGCAGAGGGGGCCCTCTGACCCCTCAGGTGGGAAAGATCCCTCCCTCACTTGAAGTGCTCTCAGAGGTTGTCAGCTGCCCACAACAGATTTCTGTCATTCCTGGGTCACCATGAGGAAGGGAAATCTGGGTGGAGAGCAAAAGTTGAGATAAACAGAGGAATCCTGTGCCTAAAAAAATGAGTCATGTGGGAGACTGAACTAGGAAGTGTGATAATTAAAAGGAACACCGTGTTGGGAGTCAGGTGCACCTGTGTTCTAAGCCTCCCTCCAGGCTCTGGGCAGGTCACTCCACTGGAGTTTTGCTTCTCCTCTTCTTAAAATGGGATAGTAACCAGCCCTGCCAACCTTGCTTGGCTGTTGTGGGGACCACAGGGAATCCATGGCTGCATCTAATGTTTTGTATCAAATGCTGTCACATGCAAAGCGGTCGTGATGATGCATTCATCTTCTGCAGATACAAATATTTGCACAGTAATAATCAAACAGCCCAACACTGGGCTCCTCCCAGCACCAGCGAGCATGTGCTAGGAAACAGTAACACGCTAAATCACTCACCGCGCTCTTTTAAGGATTAGACAGAAATGTTAATGGCAACAGATGTCGCCTTGTTCCCTCCAGGAAGATTTAGGCTTCAGTGGAGTATTTCTTGCCTGGCTTCAGTCCAAGACGTGGCCACAGCCCTTTGTCTGACCTCCTGTTCAACCCAGAACGTGGCAGGGGCTTGATTTCTGCCTGAGGCAAAGGACCTGACTGGGAAACACTGGAAATTGAACTTCACCTTAGGAAGGCCTCAACAGGACAATGATATCCTGTAAGATTAGCAGAGTCAAACGTTTGAGGGAGTAAGGAGCTGCAAACGTATCCTGGAGCTGCAAACGTATCCTGGAGCTGTTTTATCATGGGGGGCATGAGCAGACGTGAAAGTACTGGGTTCTAGTTTGGAGACACCTCCAGGTCCCTGTAACAAAAAGACCTGGGTGGTTGACGTAACTGCTCAGGGCCTTCGGGATCATACATTATAGGGGACCGTGAAAATGGAGGAGAGGCCAACTCAAGGATTGTTCCAGAAAGTATTAAGGCTTCTCTTCTAGCTCTTGGCAGCCAGTTGGCCACATTCTTGGGAAAAGACAGGCTATTATCAACATCACTGTCTGGAATCTGTGCATTTTCAGAAACACTAAAATAGCAGGACCTGAAGTCACTCCAGGCAAAGCCTTCAGGGAACCCCTGAACCTTCAGACAGGCGGCTGCATCCTGGATTCCAAAGGCTGCAGGCCGCCCGCACTCACCTTTGAATGGGGACTGGGCTCGCGTCACCAGGAAGAGCTTCTTGCTCTTCTTGCTGTGCCACTCCTGGCGGATGTGGTAGCCCAGCGTGTTGCAGCGTCCCTTCTTGCAGCTCAGGCACAGGCCCTGGCTGAAGGTGTCCATGTCGCTGCACATGTAGCCCGTGTTCTGCAAGTCAGCCTGCTGCAAAGAGTCGATGAAGAGGTGCACCGACCGCTCGTGGGCGCATTTTATGGTCTGGGTGATGGCTGGAACACAGCGCAAGAGGGACGTTAGTTAGCACTCTTTAACACAAAGTACTTTCAACTCAGAGGGTTATCTTGCTTCTCAGGGCAGAGTGACAGCACATTAGAAAGGAGGGTGGGGTCGTTGAGGTCGACCCACAAACAACTGTACATGTAATAACTGACCAGAAACTACAGAAGGGGTAGACCCCTCTCAGCCACTTAGTGTCAGGCCTCAGCGTGTTACAGTAGGCATTTTAACAGCAACCCAAGGCCCTAAGAAAATGGCGAATTATTTAAGAAAGGAGGATAGTGTAATTCCTTTTAGAAATATTTCTCTCTCAAATGGTTAAGAAGGCACAAGTGCTCATGCCTTCGGGGTGAGTTAGCTGGAACAGGCTTGTGCGGAATGACTCTTAATAAAGCTAAGGAAATGAGGGCTGAGGCACTCAAGTGGTTCTACTAATGGTCTGGTGAGAGCTGAGGCCTCTCCCAGAATGTCTACCTTCTGTCCCAAAGCAGCCATTGTGTCCCTTGGGTAACCGACCTGTAAAACCAGCATGGGGATGATCTTTCAGAAGAATGCCCCAGTGACCAGGTCTGAATGGCCCTAACCCCTCCAGGAAGCTTAGGAGGTTTAGCTACCTTTAAAAAACAAACAATGACCCTCCTAATCTTAACTTAATCTTTAGTAAATGATTCTCAAAGAATGTTGAGGGGCCACCACAAGATACGTAAAGTACCTAAAGTGAAGGTAGAGCACAGGTAATTGTGCCCAAAGCTCTTTCCCAGGAGCAGTCATTTCAGGGCATGCTGAGCACCTCCTGTGAGGCAGGTACTCTGCTGAGTGCCTTCACTCATCCACTCCCTGCATCTTTTTTTTTTTAAGATTTATTGGGGAATTGGGGGAAGGGGAACAGACAAGTTGCTGTCGTTTTGTTCTTCAGTCTAGTTGTGGAGGACGTTGCTTCACTGGCCCAACTTGGCACCATCATTGTGCTCTTCCCGGGCGAGGCAGATCAGTTGCTGGCTTCTGGACAGCCGCTCACTGCGGCTGCTGGCCACTCACGCTGGCTGCTGGCTACACACGGTAGCCCATGGCAACCCACTGCAGCAAGGGCTGCAGCCTATGCTGTTGTCAGCGACTCACGGCAGCCCAGCTCCAGTTTGAGCTGTTGTTCAGCATCTTAGCTGTGGAGGGCAGTGTCACTGGTCCTTATATGTGGGCATCCCAAGCCAGTTCTTAACCATCGCGCCACTCGGCCGGCCCCACTCCCTGCATTTTCGTACAGCTCCTTGAGGCAGCTCTTACAGTGAGAAAATGGAACTTTAAAGATATTCACTAGCTCATTCGAGCTCACCTAGTCTCACCTACTTGGTTAGGATGGTAAAAGAGTTATCGAGTTACTTTTTGTTCAGGCATGGTTCTGAGAGCCACCCCAGAATGGGATCACTTTCCAACATAAGGGTGAAGAAAACTGAGAGAAACCATACCAGGCTGGGCAAGCTACATAAATATACTCGGTTCATCACTTTGAAGTTTAGCACAGATGAGCAAATAGCACTTATTGATCAGAGATGCATTAACTAGGCAACTCATTGCTAAACACCATCCTATAGGTTTGTGTTGACTTTGGGAGAACATAGGTCTGGGAGGAAGGCTGGACAGACAGTCAGCCGGGAGCTGCTGGTGACTAGAGGGTGAATGACTCCAGGGAGATGTAAAGAATAATAAGGGGACGCTCCCAGAAGGTTCTCTCAGGCGTGGGCCGGTAGAAGTCTGGGAGTCCAGCCAAATGAGATAATGCCTAGTGTGAAGGTCATTCTGATACCAGAGAAGTGAAGGTGGTGATGTAATCACAAGGGAGTGTGTTCTCAGCTCGGTTTTGGATGATTGGGGTCAGAAGGTGGTATGCGAGGATGGGGGTCTCGAGTTGGCTTGCAGTGAGTTGACATGTTTTAATCAGGATGATATTTTACAATAATGAGAAATTTGGAATGACTATGAAATGTATGGTTTTCGCTGACATTTTTGCTCTGTAGTCCTGTGCATAACATACATGTTAATGTTTCAGTTTTAGGATTTGAGAGAGAAGTGGGATCACAACCCAGATGTTGAATGCCACATTCAGGTTTTGCCCCGAGATAAAGGAAGTCGCAAGGACGTATCTAGAGCTGAACTTCAAATTGGAAGAATCTCAGTATTGTCCTGGAGGGTTAGCTGATTAAACCTCACAGGGGTGGAAGAGGTATTCCCACTCGCATGAGGCCAGGGATCAAGAAGCCATGATCTATTAAGTGGAAGCTCATATGGCCCAGAAGAGTGGAGGCTGCCTGAGTGAGGAAGCTTCTGGAGAAAGAGGACTAACCACAGGCATCAGGAGTCAACTTTCAGAAGGGCTCCTACCCCAGGAGAGACTTCGTGTGGGCACCGGGGGAGGATCACTGGTGGGGGTTCCTGGTGGTGCCCGCAGCTCATCCTCAGAGCTTGGGCTCCTCTGTCTGACAATAGGAGGGACCTGCTGGGGGAACACCAGTTCTTATCCACTCCCACAAGCCCTCTCTCTGAGGGGACTTGGTGACCACACACTCTGGGCCCCCATCCTTGCCAAACTCCTCCCAGAATCCACAGAGTTAGTAGATTCCACTGGCTTCAGGGCCCCATTGCAAATGTGGGGCATGCAGGCCAGTGCTCTCGGCCCTGTCTTCTTCCTCACCATTTAGGCCATGCTTGGCAATATATTTGTAGAGCTCTAGGAGGTGGCAGCCAGGCTGGTAGGCGCCTCCATTGGGGTAGAAGTCATAGTGTGCTATGGGTTGTTTGATGCCCACACTCAGGCCCATGTGCTCCCGGGTAAAGGTGTGAATGGAGTCCACAAAATTGGCGTCATCTGGTGAAAGACGGTCGCTGGGGGAAGTTCCTTCAAACAAAGGGCCTGCAGCATCTAGCCCTAGTAGGAAAGCAAGGGTAAAGTTTAGGCGGGAGCAAGGGAAGGGAGGAGAAATGCTCTTTTTAGCTTTCTGGTGTTATTACACATTCATGAGCTAGCAGAAAGAAGAAAATCTTAGGGCCTAATCTTTCTGCAGGAAATCTTGCCATAACCTTTTTGCAGTAAAACCACAGTAATTCATGTGCTGAAAATTGGACACAGGCTGGGCATTATCTATAGGAAAAAGAGATTTGCAGGAATTAGCCAGTGGTAGAAATAAGGTTATGAGTGAAAACTTGATAGATGTAAGCAAATCAATTTTAAGTACCTCTCGAACTACTTATAAGAGCATCTGTTTGCATACAAACAAACAAACAGAAAAACCCACTGTGTTTATTGTAAGTAGTTCTAACCTACCCATCAAAGAAAGAATTTATTTGCCTGCATGTCCTCAATAATTTCCCTAAACATGCTGGCTTTTCTCCTACACTAATGTCATTTTGTTGGAATGTCCTGAACAGCCTTGGGACATCACTGTTTTGTGGTGAAAATATTGTGAGCAAATAGGACTGCTCAAAGCTCTGGTCCTCAAGTGACAGATGTGTTTGCGTGAGACAAGTGGCAGCTCCTGGCTGATTGTAGTTGGGGAATATTTATGTACTCAAGGTTTTTCTTTCTCCCTTTACCTTCTCTGGAGGGCCATGTGATGTCCTACATCAGCCCTGGCTTTCATCCCTATTGGGGGCAAAGGAATTGACAGGGGGCCATGGGAGCACCTGTTCTCCAGCTCTCACCCATAGTTACAAGTGAAGGAAGTCCTGGTATGATTTATATTCCTTTTATCAGGCTGGCTGTAAGATGACAACAGAGTAATTAGCTATCTGGCTGCCTCTGATGTGTGTGGGCCTGGCTAATAATGCCGGATGTGACCCAAGACACCAGCCAGAGTGGAGAGGATCCTAGGCCTGATACCGCCTCTGTGATTCTGACTCAGCCTTCTAGCCCTGGTCCCTCAATGATGGATGGGCCTCATCGGCCTTCTGTGGAAGGTCTGCTCACACTCAGACTATTGAAGGTTAAATCGCAGGGGTGGGGACACAATTATGGTCTGTGAACCAGGCCTCCCCACTCACCAGCAAGATGAAAAATAAATAAATAAGGACAAGGAAATGAATTCTGATAATGACATATTTTTAAAGTTTAAATGTCTGCCATTATCATTATCTTTTTTCGTGTTAAAATACATCTCTTCTTTTATGAAGCAATGATAATAGTAGATAATAGTTGCCCAAAAGGTTCTTACTTGATATAATAAAAGGTCATAACAATGCTATTCTGTTAAATTTCCTTTGAATTGTTTTAGCCTGTGAAATACTGTTTTAGCCTGATGGGTTTTGAAGGATGAGTAGGAGTTTGGTAGATAGACTAGGGCTGGGTGGATGAGTGGCAATCAGATATGCCAGGCAAAGGGAACAGTACCTGCAAAGGCCCAGGAGCTCAGGAGGCCACAGAGTGTTTGTCAAGTGGAGAAAAATCTAGAGTGGCATGGAAACCTAGAACTATAGGAAAGGAACAGCAGGAAAAGAAGTTGAAGCGCTCTGGGGACACTGCCCTGCACAGGGCCTTGCCTGTGACATTGTAGGAGTCAGTGGGCCTTGGGGGCTTGGCTGGAGAGCCACCTGATCAGGTGTGTTCTTCCTAATGTAGCTCCAGGGCAGCATGGCGGGTGAGGCTGGCGTCAGGGACACTGGGGAGGAAACGCCTTGCCTGTCATCAGCTCTTCCTGGGAATCGAGGGCCATTTCCAAGTTGGTGTGAAGCTTTGGGTGAGGTTTTGGATGTAAAGCTCCCTCCTCTAACCCAGACAGGTCCCAGCGTATCACCCATGTGCTTCACAAATGTGGAAACTGAGGCACAAATAGTCAATTTAGGGCTGTGATTCTTTAACTCACTCACATTGGGCTTTTTACACTCTCGGTTGAAAAATAAACTCTTCCCTGCTACAAAAGTATATAGGAAGTTCACTTTTTTGGTTCTCTTTGGCCTGACTACGAGAGGCATTTGTCTGAGGACAGGCAATAGGGATGGAGGCTGTGATTTCTGCAGACTCTTGGAACAGCAGCCTGTGACAGTGCTCATGGCTGAAATAGCACGACACATCCTCCCTTGAACACCAGCACAGCGTGAAGGAAGCTGGGGCTGTGCTAATTATGAGACTGTTGGAAAAGCAGGCCCTGGCTCCACGTCCCCGCGCCGCTGTGGAGATTACAGTTATTAGTTATCGGGCATGGTTACCTGTAATTCTCCCAATCTTTTGCTTTCCGCCGATGAAACTGCCAGCAAATCCTGAGACGTGTGCACCCAGGCTGTACCCAATTAGATGAACATTGCTTCGAGAAAATTGAGCAGATTCCTGGAAGACAGCGGTAAGATGGTTGCAGGAGGACCAGAGCTGCCTGGATCAAAGCGTTTTGTGGGTTCAGCTTGTTCAGGCTCCCACCCTGCTCTTTGCTCCTGATCACACATGAGGTGCTTCATTCCTACTCCAGACCCAAACTGGTTTCTCACTTTGCAGACTCTGTCCTCTCTCCTTTCAGGCTTGGCCACCTGGGCCCCTGCCTGGTGATGCTGCCACCTGTCTGCCTGTGTTCACCTGAGCATGAAGGCCCTGCAGAAGCGATCCTGTTCATTTGTGTGGGGTTTGGTGGTTTACAGGGTGTGTTTAGATCCCTTAGCACGGGGGTGAGCATATAAAGGAACAGTGGATGGGGTGGGGGGAGGAGATGATTTCACAAAACAGGGGTGCAAGTGAGGCCGCTGAGAGAGCCCCGCGGCCTGGACTCCATCCCTGGTCTTCCCATTCCTGTGAACTCTGCAGAAGTGGTTCTCTTGTCTGGGCTTCTGTCAGAGACCAGGTGAAATCTGAGAGGACGGGAAAGGAAGGGAGGTCAGCAGGTCTTACCTCCAGCCACTGGAGAAGAGCTGCGACCTCCTGGCCCACGAGGCGGGTATTGCGGACAGCAATGGCATAGTGGTTTTGGGCCAGGGTGAGCCAGTCTGCCAGCCCCACATTCACTGGCTGGGCTAGCTGAGACTTCAGTGCATCCGCCATAGTCCAGATCCAGTCTTCCAACAAGCCATCCATCTGAGGGTAGAGCCGCAGAGTAGTCAGCTTCACCAGGAGGGGACAGAGGGGAGCATTGCACTAATTTCCTCTTTCTCCCTATTCACCTCTTTTTCTTCTCCAACTCTTGGCTAATGCTGAATCCTTCTTTCCAAGAGAAAGAGCTTAATAAGGGCTTCCCCAGCCTCAGCACTGGTGACATTTGGGACCAGGTATGTTTTTGTTGTGGGGGCTGTCCTGTGCATTGTAGGATGCTTAGCAGCATCTTTGGCCTTCATCCATGAGATGCTGGCAGCAACCCCCTACCAAGCTGTGAAAACCAAAAATGTTTCCTGATTTTGCCGAATGTCCCCTGGCTAGCTACACCCCCTAGCCCCCAACTGAGAATCATTGTCTTAACATTTCCCTGATGGACTTTCCAAGCCTCAAAATGGAAAAGTCTGTGTAAATCAGGTACTGAAAGCTGACCTCTCCTTTGAGGGTCAGCTCCCACACCCCCCTCCGGAAGGCCTGCTCTGCCACACCAGTAAATCCGACCACCTTCCCTCTCCTCTCAGCCACCTACTGCATTCCTTCTCCTCTTGCTCACTGCATTCCGCTTGCTTTAGAGGGACAAGTACCATGAGCCAAAACATAGTAGGGGCTCCATAAATGTTTATTGGAAATTGTTCTACATATGCATCTTGTTTTTCAGGGCACTTTTGATGGATTCACAGAGCAAAGGCATTTGTGCTTACAGGAGAAATAGGAGTTCTTTTAGAAGAATAAGGCCAAGCCAGTGAATGTGATGGTGGTGGTGGTGGAGTTTAGGGCATTCTAGGAAGAAGGCAGAGCACACACAGAGGCACAGAATCACCAAGGGACAGTGTGGCATGTCTGCAGAGAGGAGAAAAGTCAGGTGTGGTTGAAGACTAGACTGCAGAGGTGAAGCTGGAGAGGAACACTGATGGTGTGGCATATCACCTGGGATAAGATGCATTCATTTAATAAATGTTTACCTAGTGCCTTCTGTGTGGATGTAGCATCTTGGGTTCAAATCAAGACTCTCTCAGTTACTAGCTGAGTGACCTTGGGCAAGTTAACATTCCTGTGACCCAATTTCCTCATCTGGAAAACGGGGATAATAATAGTGCCCTCCTTTCAGGATTTTTGTGAAGACAAAATCAGTTAACAGATGTGAAGCACTTAGAACAGTGCCTGAAACATAATAAGCACTCAGCAAATGTTAGTTATTGCAGCTGCTGTTGTCTTATTATTATTACTGGTAGTAGTATACAAGTATGTATTCCAGTCTGGATAGGATTTTGAGAATAAAGAGCTCATTGTGGCAAAAGGACCCTGCTATCTTCATGTTGCATTTGTAAACAAGCTGTTCATTTAGTCATTAATTCAGTTAACAAATATTTTTGGAGCACCTAATATGTAATGAATACTGACTGTCCCACAGGAGAAGAGGGGAAAGGATACTCTAGGTAGACGGCACAGCCTGAGCCAAGGCCAAGAGGAGAGCAATCACGTGGTTCGCAGGAGTGGCAAGTACTTGGGTGTTGCTGGAGCTTAAAGTAGAGAGTAGGGAGAGGTGAGAGGGAGGCAGGGAGAGTGAGCGGGAGGCAGAGAGGGTAGGGGGGAGGCAGGGAGAGTGGGGGGGAGGCAGGGAGGGTGAGGATTAAATGGGCTGATGTATAATGTAAAGGGCCTGTTGCTGAAGAACAAGGGTTCTTGTATGGTCGCAGGAAGGAATTCCAGGATATACAGAATTTAGCCATGCAAACAAAGCCAAGCAAGCAGTTGATTTATTAAGAAAGAGGAAATAGTACGCTTCCAAAATATTGGGAGTGGGAAAGCTAGGAGTTGGGCAAATACCCCTAAGAATGAAGAGGCTTAGGATTTTATTTGAATAAAGCATGATATATTCAACTTTTAGGGGTGGCATCACAGGCGTTCCCAGGCAGGTCCCTACTGACTGCTCCTTCCCATTGGGAGGTGGGATTCCCTTGTTCTTACTCGGCCCTTGTCAGAACTGTCATGGGGACACAGGGGATGAAGATTTTTCCTGCAATGCTAATGTGTTATAATCCATTACAATTAGCTGTAGCTACACCTTTTCTTAAGAATGATCTGATCTCCTCTCTTTCCTTTGTCTCCCCTCACACCCTCTTTCCTTTCTTTCCTGTCTCTCCTCACAGCCCTGTGTCCTGTTCTTTCTGCCTACGTGATAGGCCTAGCTTGAGTGGGGTCTCAATCTATGTTAGGTCCCTTTTCTAGGGGCAGGAAAGCCTCCCACCAAGTTCACTGCCAACCCCACTTCCCTAGGGTGGGGCCCCTTTAAATTCTGGGGAGAAGTTGCTAGCAGGCTGCAGGAGCCTCTGTGCTTTCCGAGGATGGCAATAGTAGGCACCCCACTTCATGGCTACACCCATGTGGCATCATGTGGCTCCCCACTACCCCACAAGTCCAGGCATGGGGTCTGTTTTGTTCATGTGAGGCAATGAGCCTACACCTAGTAGGCTCTTGGAGAACACACATTGAAAGAGTGGTGTGTGGGTTGATGGGCCCATTTTGCTCTCTAGGGTAGAATAAATGGAGGTTTCAAGAGTGTTTCCAACTAGATGGCTGGGAAAGGTTTCCAAGTCATGAAATAGACCCCCCTGCCCCCAAATCTCTGGAGGTTTCAAGTTGTGAACTAAGCTTCAAATCGTGGGTGGGCTGGTAACCAGGGAGTCAGAATTTCCTCTTGGAGACAAGTCCTTACTTAGTTTGGCTTCAGTTATTGCCCACAGTGATCTCTCCCCTTCTTCCATAGTAATAGAATTTTTAGCATCACTAAAAGGCTACACTTTCTCTAAGAGACTACAGGTCTCAGCCACCTTTCCATCCAGGTGTGGCCCATGGATAGAATTGGAAGCATTTCACAGATACCTCTGGGAAGCTAACCCAAAAAACATTCTTTCATACCAAAAGCCATTGAATTGTACACTTTAAATAGATGAATTGTATGGTAGGTGAATTATATCTCAATAAAGCTGTTTTTTAAAAATGTTGCTCTTTGACTCCTTTGTGTACACCCTGGAATAAAGATGTGATGGCTAGCGCTCTAGCTGCCACCTTGGATATGAGGATGAGGGCCACATCTAAGGATGGCAGCGTAGTGAGCTGGGAGTGAGCTGGGTCCTTCGGGACTTCATTGGTTAAAGCCATTTGTTGTTTTGGACTACGTATCTCTTGACTATTGTGTAAAATGGAAACAAATTTCTGTCTCATTTGAGCCACTGCCAATTGGGTTTCTGCTATTTAACCAGCTGAGTTTAACCCTGACAGATCCAAACAGTTCATTGGGAAATTATGTCTTCTAAGATGTAGAAACATGCAGATTCACCAGCATAGACTGGAATTCCTATGGGCCCTCATGTGCTGTGTGACCGCTTTGAGTCACATTTTATTATCTGAAACGTGCAGATAATAATGGTATCTTCCCACCTTGCTTACTTATGGAATTGAGATAATCAATGAGATAATGTGTGGGGAAGCACGTGGAAAATTAGAATGTGCTTTACAAATATTATGCATGAAGTTGATATCTCCAGCTCTCTATCTTTTTAGTAAAATTGAACACACTAGGGAGGAGAAAAGCAAATGGAAAAGCAGAGAGAAAAACGGCATGTCAGCATTTCCTACCGACCACCCGTGGATTAACATCACCAACGGCAGAGAGGAGTTGAAGCCACACTCTTGTAACGTGTCTGGCTGATGGAGCTGAATCTGACAGCCCTTATCGGATTCCCTTTCAAAGAGAAGGAATTTGGTCTCCGTCTTTTGTAGCGTTTTCTTAGTTTCAACATCTCGAGATCTTCTTCGAAATGGCTCTGGAATATAAGATTGGGGATGGTGTTAACCAGGCATCTGTTCCATCTCTCCCAGCTCTGGGACACCCCAAAGGTTTCTAAGAGCACCAGCCAAGGGGATTCCTGTGAGGTGAAGGAGATAGTTATGAGCCGCAGCTTTGGGGAACCCACAAGAACATCTCCAGGAGAATGGCCATGTTTCTCTTGGAGAATGGAGGGTGACCTAGGAGGACCGAATACAAAGGTGGAGAGGACTAGTTCCTCCATCCTGCCATTCTGGTGATTGTAGGACCAGCCAGTCCGAAACTAGAGTAACTCTAGGACAGTAGGAATATGGGGGAGGCATATGGAACAGAGCATACAAGAGGATAAGAATTTCACCCAAAAATACAATGGAATAAAACATCTTAGTTAGATGACACTATGCATTGTCTCATGAAGCCTAATCTGTTCTCACTTGCAGACACATTATATCACATATCACATATGTTGCCTGCCTTGGACCAGTTAGGGTTGGGGTGGGAAGGGTCACCCAAGAAGTTGTTAATTCTGTTTGATGGGGGGCGGGTGGCTTTCAGGGAGGACTTTTCAGGGAAAGTAATGCTGATCCTGGCCTTGAAGGATGAACAGGACTTGTGTGTGTATATGTGGGTGGTGGGTGGCCAATGGGAGGGAGGAAGGCTTTCCAAGCTGAGGATACAGCTGAGTAAGTGCTCAGAGGCATAGGAGCTTGTGGGCTTAAGGAGGAAGGAGACCAGGCTGGGCAGCCAGAGGGTGGGGGTCCCTGGGATGCTGAGGAGTCATTATACTCTAGATGACAGGCTTCTTCCGAAGAGCTTTTTCAGCACAAAAGGATAAATAAATATCTATTTATTTCTGAATAAATATTCAGAATCTTTCAAAGGCTGTGTGAGGGTGGGGTAGGAAGAGAAAGATTGCTTTTAAAATTTCACCTTCTCATGTTAACCTTTCTTTGGGGAAAGCCTCACCCTGACCCTGAATCACTGTGGGGCTGGGGGTGGGCAGTCACCCAACTCTGCAGGGCAGCCCAATGGCTGTCAAGGCCACGGTGTTGGCCCAAGATACACACCTCTGCTCAGGGGCTGGGTGAAGCCTGAGGGGGTGCCATGTTCCCAGGTTGTGGTACCTCAAGATGGGTGACACCTTTTCTGCCAAGATTAGGAATCAGGCCAGTCACCCTCCCTTCCAGCAGAAGGTGGGCTCCCTCATGGCTGATGGGTGGACACAAGGCCATACAAGCATTTTTGGTCAGTGAACTAAATTCAGTCCAGTTACTCAGGACCCTGATCTTTTTTTCTGAGCATAAAGTCGTTCAGGCTTCTCAAATAATAAGTCTTGGGCTCTTGGTTTCAGGGGACAGCAGAATCGAGAGATGATGAACCTACAAAGTACAAGAGGAGGTATTAATGAAACCAATTTTCCTACCCAAAGGTTATTATTTCAAAAAGTTATTAATTCCCAGCAAAGGGCAATGATTTTTCACTATGATGACAGAATGAAACGCGTCATCTTTTATTAACAGGAGATGTGAGCAAGAATCTGAATAACTTCTTTGAGATAATGAAGATCCCTGCTGCAGTCTGGCTTTCCAGAGCTTCGGGACTGTCTGAGCTTGTCCTCAGCCCTGCCAGTGTGCTGCCAGTCCATGCTCTCCATTTCATGCCGTGCACTGCCCGCCTGGTGTCTAAGTCAGAAGCTGGGGTGTCACCTTGCACTCCTGTACCTGCCTCCCCATCGGTCCAAAGCTGCTGGTTCTCAAATACTCCTAGACCCCAGAGTACACTGTTGCTTGCTTGGCTTACTGCAACACCTCTGTTTTATCTCACCATCCTCCCTCACACTGCTGCTCAAAGAAGCTTTCTAGAACAGAAAGGACTATTAGATGCATTAGTGACTTTAAGTTTCTTAGTATTGCAGCCAAGGTCACCACCTGTATCCCCCGACTCCTCACCTATGTTCTCTTGCTACCCCAGATTGCCAATAATTCCCCCAAATGCCTTTGCACATCCCTGCACATTTGCTCTCTTGCTTCCTTCTTGGTCTCTGCTGCTCCTCAGTGAACTCTGGTCCACCCGTTAAAAGGGAACTCAGACATCACCCCCGCCAGGAAGCCTTCTGGTCTAGCCAGAGATAATTACTTCCTCTTGCTGCCAGCACTGTATTGGGTCCCTGATCCTAATGTCCTTGCCATGTGGCCTGGTAATTTATTTGTTTAATGTGTGGTGTTACCTCCACCAGGCTGTGAACTCACAGAGAGCAGTGCTAGAAGGTGCTCAATTAAAGCTTAGTGATCGATGTGGTATGCGAAGGGCCCACATGTGCTTGATGTTGTCCCAGAGGTCTCTTAAACTATTCTCATTTTTTTTAAAATCTTTAATTCTTTTTGCTGTTCCAATGGGGCGTTTTCTGCTACCTTGTCTTCCAAATTGCTGATTCTATCCCCTGCTTCATCTAGTCTGCTGGTGATGCCTTCTAGTGCATTCTTCACTTCAGTTATTGTAGTCTTCATTTCTGACTGGTTCTTTGTTATGGTTTCTATGTCATTTTTATGTTTGCTATCCCTTTGTTGAAGTTTTCACTAAGTTCCTTGGGAATCCTTATAACCATTGTTTTGAACTCTGTCTCTGGTAGGTTGCTTGCCTCCATTTCATTTAGTTCTTTTTCTGGAATTTTCTCCCATTCTTTCATTTGGGATGTATTTCTTTGTTTCCTCATTTTGGCTGCCTGTTTCTATGTATCAGGTAGATCTGCTATGTCTCTCAGTCTTGGCCACGTGGTCTTATATAGTAAGTGCCCTCTGGGGCCCAGTGGCACAGCCTCACTGGTCACCTGCTCCAGGTGCTCCAGGAGTGTCCCTTGCGTAGGTTGTGTGTGCTCTCCTGTTATAGTTGGGTCTTTGTTGCTATTGGCACATCAGTGTGTGGAATTGACCTTCAAGCTGATTGGCTGTGGGGTTTGGCCATGTCCATAGCTTACAGGCTGTTGTGTGGGGGGCTTACCCCACTGAGTGGGATTTACCCCAGCAGGCTCTGGTGCCTGTTGAGACTGCTCTTTGGGTGTGTTGCTTGTGGAGCTAATTGAGTGGTGCTCTGCTGTGGTCTGAAGCCAACCTCCAAGTATGTTGGTTCTGGGGCTTCTTGGGAGGGGCTTCAGTGCAGGCCCAGGTCACCCACTGCCTGTGACCAGCCAGGGACTCCTGGTAAGAGCTAGAAAGTGATCCGTGGTTCTTTGCTGCCTGTGCTAACCCTGGAGGAGTGTGGGAGAGGCCACATTGTGAACCGAAGACATCTGCCACCAGCACCAGGCCTGGGGGAGCTCCACAAAAAGCCAGGACACCCTGAGTCCTGCTGGCACCTGCAGGCTCCCTTAAGGTTCAGCCACTGATAAAACTCATGCAGTATGCAAGTTGGGTGAGGCAGGGTCTCAGGGAGTCACCAGAGTGGAAAGAATTGTGGTCACCAGATTAATGTAAATTTTGGTTTGGTGACAGTGCTAAGCCTGAAGCTATTCAACAAAAGTCTCAGAGCATACTGAGGCCAGTTGCCACCTGCCTGGGGTCTGTCGGACTCTGATAGTTTTCCAAGAAATAGTGCAATGTGGGTGGGGCTGGCTGCTCTTGGAAAAAGTGCCTCCAGCATTGAGGATGTTGGGTGGGGTTGGGTCCCAGTGAGTCAGCAGAGCAGCGCTTCAGTGATCACCAGACCAATCAGATTCAGATTTGGCTGTAAGCGTAGGGGGCGGGCTAAACACATTAAAGATGGCGGCTGCATGCTGGCTGCACAGGACCTCTTACACGGGAATTGCTGGTTTTCCTCCAGCCCTCATCTGGAAGCCATAGAAATCAGTCTTCCCCCAATATGCCTCTGACACTCCCTGTGTTGCTGTCCCTCCGCCGGAGCCCAAGGTGAGTGCCTGGGAGTGAGAGAGTCTGCGTGGGCCATTTAAGAGGACGCTTGGCTTTTCTGCTGCCTTCCATCCCACCTGGATGGTTGGAATCCCCCTTAGTTTTCACAGCCAGATGTGTGGGGGCTCCTCTTCCCGGCACCAGTACTCTGGGCTGGGGAGGCTGGTGTGGGGCTGGGGTCTCTCACTCCTCTGGGAGGAACCTCCGTGGCTGAGACGTCCTTCCTGGTTGTCAACCGCCATACAGAGTTTTTGGAGTTAGGCAGTTCTGTATCTCCACCCCTCCTACCAGTCTTGTCGTAGTTTCTTCTTTATATCCTTAGTTATAAAACTTCTGTTCAGCCAGACTTCAGATGGTTCTGCAGGTGGATTGTTCTATAATTTAGTTGTAATTTTAATTTGTTCACAAAAGGAAGCAGGTACAGTGTATATCTACTCCACCCTCTTGGATCCCAGCATCTTGCATTTTTTGATTTGTGAAGTCCTTTCTGTGAAATTTTATCCCAGTTGCCCTCACAAGACCAATTCTGCCTTATGCATATTAACTTTGGATTCAGCTGGGAGAATTAGCTGGGGCCTCAGTGCCTAGGGCCTCAAGGCTGTTCAGGAGAGTCTTACAAAAAACCAGTTATCAGATGGAAAGACCCATGAACAACTGTGTTCTTCCTTTTCTTCCTGGGGGTGTGGCTTTCTTTCAGCATATATATGAGTGAGGAAGTCGTGTATATAAATTCATTTATTCATTCATTTCCTTAACAATAACTTATTAAGCATGCATTATTATATTATGCCCTGGGCCCTGGCTAGGCATAGTTGGAGGCAAATAGGACCTGGCCTGTTTTTCAGGAGTCCCCAGTCCAGTGGGAGAGGCATGCATAAAAACTAGCCACTGCATGTGGTTTCTGTAAGTAGAAGGATGCCCTGAGTAGGGGCTCTATAGAAGATACCAAGAGAAAATGAGGAATCAGTTGAGTCTAGAAGGATGAAAGATTCTTTAGGAGCTCATATCCAAGAGAAATTGTTGAAGAAAGTGGGGCTCTGGTGCTTAAAAAAAAAAAAAAGATTTCATGGAGGAACTTAATGTTGAAGGGCTGTTGCAGGGAAGAGGGTCAAGAATAATTTTGTGTAATTCCAGGAGGTAGAAACAGAATCAATGGATGGGCATGACAGGGACAAACAAACAGACATTTTTTTCTACAAGTAGTTCACAAAAATTCATGGTAGAAGAAACAGGGACAAAGAGAAAATAAAGGCAGTAAAACAACAAAGAAAGAAATGTTAATAAGTTAGCATCCTAACATGCACACTATGTGATCCTATAAGGCTGTTGGAGATGGGCTACAGATTTTGTTCTGAGCTTCCTATTGGCCAAATCGAAAAGGGAAATAGGACCTGATAGAAGATTCATGGTATCTAGTTGTTCACACTGAGCCATGGCTTCAAGGACTCACTGCTGTCACCCACATCCACACTGAAATGTCTCTCAAGCTTTAGCCCTGCACAGATCCAGTTCTTCACTGAACATCTTCACCTGTGGAATCTTTTGGCATTGCAAATGCAGCGAGGCCAAACTGGGCTTATTTTCTTTCCTCCCAACCCATTCTTCTTCCTTCTTTCTATATTTCCTATTGTGGTTTGTAATACCATCATTCATCCATGCCATTTCTCAAGTGAGAAAGCTTAGAGCTGTCCGAGAATGCCCTTGGTAACCCATTAGAGTCAATAAATATTGAGGACTCAGACTCAGGATTATCTTCTCTGCCCCCTGCTGTTGGCCTAGTCTAGGACCTTCTCCCCCGCACCCCCCATTTTTAGTTGTGGTATTGTAATAAACTCTTAAATGTTTTATATTTTGTTTGTTTATTTGTAGAATTAATACTTGCTAATTGTATATATACAATCTGAAAAAATACTGAAGCAAATCAAGAATCTCACTGTGCAGAAAAAACACACAAGTAATATTTGGAGTACTTCCTTTTGAATCTTTTCTCTTTTTTTTAAGGATTTTATTGGGGAATTGGGGGAGGGGAACAATGTTGGGGAATTAAGGAAGGGTACCAGCCAAGTGTTGTTCTTCAATCTTCGTTGTGGAGGGTGCCAGTTGCCATCTGGCTGCCTGTAAGCAGATCGTGGCCTCTAAGCTCAAGGTGCTGTGTTCAGTCTTAGTTGCGGGTGGGCGTCGCCACCATCCCATGCAGGAGTCGAAACAGCAGCCTTGTTGTTAGGAGAGCATGCTCTATCTACGGAGCCATCCAGGTGGCAGCTAAGCTCAAGGTGCCGAGTTCAGTCTTAGTTACAGGTGGGCATAGCCCACCATCAAACAGACAATCTTGTTACACCAACTGAGCCCTCCTGCCACCTGTTGGCAGCTCAGCGACAGCTCAGCTCTGGCGCAGAATCACTGGCCCATGTGTGAATCGAACCGGCGGCCCTGTTGCTCAGAGCTCGCGCTCTTAAGCCAACTCTTAACCAACTGAGCCACTCGGCCGGCCCGTTGAATCTTTTCTTATGGAGATATTTGTTCCATGGATATTTGGAGTGTCTATAATTCAGATCATATTATGTGAATAGTTTTATATCTGTCTTTTTCTGTCATGATAATTTCTCATAGCATTAAAATTCTTCAAAAGCATGCTTTTGGAAAGTGGCATAATTTGCTTACTTGTTCTGTCTTTGTTGGGCATTTAGGTTCTTTCCAGATGTCTTTTTTTTTCTTTTCTATTACAAACAATGCTCTGCTGACCATCTTTATCTGAATCTGAGTATTTTCTTAGTATAGATTCTCAAAAGTACAATCCTTAGCTCCTTAGGTGTAGTCTTGTTTGTCTTTTTTATATGCGTATATATCCAGATTGATTTTCAGCACTTTTTAAGCTAATATTTATTGAGTGCTTACTCTGCAATAAAGCACTTTTCTAACGATCATGTTTGTATTAACTCATTTGAACCTCATGAGTACTCTGAGAATAAGCTGTGAGGAAACCTAAGGGTTCCATATGACTGAGGACATTTGTTCCAATCGTATTTGATAGGAGCAGCTCCTTCTCCAGGCATGTATTTGAAATTGTCATTTCTCATGTCTTTAGAAGAGATAAAGACACGTGAATCATAAGAACCTGGGGATGAGGCAGTGATTTTGAGAGGGAGAGTATTATCTAAGCTAAGTGGTCAGATCCTTCGAGGGTTTCAGCCCCTGCGACCTGGAAAGCGAGTTGAGGGGCTGGAAAGGCCCGAAGTTCCCTCCACATGGCAACAAGATCCTAAGGCAGCAAAGCTTCCTCAAAATCAGTCAGAAGAAGCTGGGTTCAGCTGCTACTTTTCTAATATTAGATTCCTCGCTGCAATGATTTCTCTATTCCTAAGTCAGTTCTCAGGTTTGAGGGTTCCTAATATTTCATACAAGAACAAATTATTTCATTTTCTAAGGACACCCTTAGGTGGGTGACTGCAGGCAATGAGCTGGCATAGGAGAGAACCAAGGATTCTGAAGGAATCAGGACCTGTCTTACGCCTGCGATGCCTGGGCTGAGTGCTTCCACTTAGTTCAATGTTTGTTGAGAACCCCTCCCCCCCGTATATTGGCTGGTGTGGGGACACAAGTGCATGAAACAGCAGCTATCGGTATTAATATACCCCTAACAGAGTTGTTTGTGAAATAGCTTCACATTCAAGATATCAATTGCTAACATGTGTGTGTGTGTGCGCGCGCGTGTGTGTGTGTGTGTGTGTGTGTGTGTGTGTCGCTTCCCTTTGTTAACCTGAATACTGGAAATATTCCCAGACCAGGGACTAGTGGGAAGGGTCCTCTGGAAGGCCATAATCTCATTATTGCCCTAAACATCCTCCAGGCCATGTCATCTGCTCAGCATGGAACAAACATAAACCTATGAATAAGCGTAGCCACAGCTTGAACTCTGGCTGCTATAGTCAGGCACATGATGTGTACATGGGCAATGGGAACTTCAGAATTCCTGGGACTGCTCATTCCTTCTTCTTTCTACCAGCACGTCCTGAGTACCAACTCTGTGCCAGGCATTTTTCCACAAATGAAACTTGCCTTCAGCTAAATTGTTTCTGGAGCAGGTATCAGGTGTTCTTCCTTATTCTTTAAAAAAATGCATTTGGTGCACAAAAGCAAAGTAACAGCAAAAAACAAAATGTTAAAAAATATATTTGCATTCTCATCATCCAAATGGACTGACTTTTTATTTTCCTGTGTACCTTTTCTGTATCCAGAAGCAAATATATTTTCCAAGTAACTGTGCAGATATAACTGCTTTTTGTTTTTTTCATTTCACATTATATAGTAAACATCTCTTCATAGTTCTACAGTGTTCCTACTCGTTATTTTTAAAGGCTGAGTAATATTCCACTGAGGGAGAGCTTTGTAAGTTATGCATCCATTTCCCTCTCTGGGACAAGCAGTATGTTTCCAATTTTTCACCTTCATAAACAGCTGCAATGAACTTCACGCAGAGAACTTTTCCTTTCTGAGAATTATTTCCACTAAGATGAATTACCTGGTATGGAATTATTTGGTTAAATGGTGAGATCATGTTGCTGACATGGGAGTTGAAGCAATTACAAGTAAGTCCCCCACAGGATGTCAGCCACAATTACTACCAACCCAGAAAACCCATAAGACCCAAAAGTTCTCATTAAAAGAAATGATCGGGTGCTGGGGAGCAGGTGGAATTGGTCAGGCAGGTTATAGGGCTGTTTGTGTGGCTATCACTACTCTTTGCTAGTAACTCAGAATTCTTTATTTTATTCAATCCTCATAATATCCCTATGAGGAGGTTACCCCCAAAGGAAACTGGGCCTTAGAGAGGATAAGTGTCTTGAGCACCGTCACAGGATGTAGCTGAATGGAGCTCATGCCAAGAGCAGCTTCTTTGCAGTGCAGGGAGTTAAAGTCACCCACCGGGACAGACCCATAAACCTCTGTTGCCATAGGAGGCTTGCCGACCATGAGGTCATTGAAATCTGTCTTTTCACAATTGCACCCATGGACTAGATAGAGTATGGCTGTGTTGAATTGCATTTATGTGGTGGCTTAGAAGAGAGCTGAGCCTGAAGTGATGGCATGTCACATGAGACAAGCAGCTGAATACATTCTTGTTTGGGTCTGCTGCATTTGCTTGTAAAGAAAATGTGGCTTTAGACACTCAGGACTATTTCACTCATATTTAACCATTGGTGGACCATGTGTAATTGTGTGTTGGCAGATTTCCATGAGGTCCTAGTTTCTTGTTAATTGACCCTGGTCGACCTTGTACAAGCCATTTAACTTTCTAGACCTTAGTTCGCTCATCTGGAAAATGAGGAGTTTGGACCAGCTGACTTTGAGGTCCTCTTGGTGGTCCAGTGAGATGTCCTTAGCTCCTTGAATCAGCTAGACCAGGGGTCTAGAGCTGGCTTTTCCTCCAAACTAGCTGGGCCTCAGTTTCCACCACTGGAAAATCAATAGGTAGGGAGTAGATTCCAGGGTCCTTTCAGGTCTGAGATGTGTGACTCCTAAGATTGTCTTATCTCTGACTTTTGGTAAATTAAAGATGCCAGAGAGATATGTTTTTGAGGCCAGAGTTAATCAGGCCAAATAGAAAAAAAGTGAGAGAGCAGTGGTGATGTGGGGACTCCTGGCTCTGTTCCCATGGGAATGCCCCCCTCTCCTGTGCTGGAATCTGAGCTGGAGCTTTGCAAAGATAAACACTTGCAGCATGAGAAAAGCATTTAGCATTAATTTAGTCAAACAGCCCCAAGGTTATTCTTTAAGGCAAAAGTAAACCATGCGTGGAGAATGTGAGCTGAACGTATGGGATATACTCTCTAGGGCAGGGGTTTGGGGGTCCCCTGATGAGGAAATATTCCTGACCCACCCATCCTTGAGCATGCCTGAGGCTTCCCTATGTTTCAGCCTGAGGCAGAGAGGGTAGGTCATTGGGCCCTGTTAGATCTTCCATCTTAGGGACTGAGGACCCACCATGATTCCATTCATTATGTGTTCATTCCACCACACATTTAGTGAGTATCTCCTATGTGGTAGGGACTGTGCTTAATATTGTGGATACCACAGTAAATAAGACAGGCTGTCTTTCAAGAAGTTCACAGTCATATGGTAGAGGCAAGTAAATAGATAATTGTTACTTGGTATGTTTTGATGGCTGAATAACAGGAGAGGCATCTATCCAGCCATAGGGTGGCTGGTATGAAGGCAGCCAGAGTACTCCATGGGTGAGTAGTGTCACCAGTTTCCCAGGTAACCTTAGGCATTCCAAATCAAAGGCTGGACCTGAGGGGAGGGAAGGACTATGGAAAAGGGAAAGACTCATGGAACTTGAGGTCATCGTTGTAGCCTATATTTCCTGTGACCCTTGGCGACTCTCATCTCCTTTGAGACTCCCCAGGCTCTGGGGTCTGCAGCACAGCTGTTCCCACTCTCTCTATGTTCATTTCCTGATGAAGAAATAAGGAGGGGTTCAGTGTCTGGCCCGAGGCCAACACAACAGCTGGCTAAAAATATCAAACCAGGACCAGAGTCCCATTTCTCTATCTCACTCTCCATACATCTAGGTTGAGACTGCAAAACATTTCTGGGCATGTGCATATCTTTGTTCCACTTTCCCTAAGATATTCTTTTGAACCCAAGACCCCCTTCACTGCCTGTATCTGGAGGCACTGCTGACTGCTGCCTTACCCCTTCAGACCATGGACATGTACCCTAACAATTTCTGAGGCACCAAGGGAAGCAGTGGCCGAGGCAGGGTAGTGTAGTGGAAAGGGCACTGGCTTTAGAGCTCTGCATTTGATCTATCGGTGATTAATTAATAAGTCTATCAGTTATTAGCTGTGTGACCTCGGGAAGCCCACTTAAACTGTGGGAGCCTCAATTTCCTTTTCTTAAGTTGCAAATATGAAATTTTGTCTCATGGGGTCATTGTGAGAACTGAATGAAACTTGGTGAAAAATGTCTGACACACAGATTGGTCATCAATATTTCACTTCTCTTTCCTTTTAAAAACTACGTAAGATCTCATATCTTGACCCGATATAGTTTCTTCCAGATACCTTTTGGTACTTATCTATCAAGGTCTTTGCCAGCCTAGTTAGCACCTTTCTGTGAAGTCTGTGTACTTTCTTATGGTAGCACATTGCATGTCTTGGCAAGAGCACCATGCCTTTGTGCCAAAAAAAGGAAGGCCTCTCTTCAGAGTGAAGATTTCGGCCTTCCTTCTCCCATTTGCCCGGCTCTTTTGCATAGTAGAAGTCTATTGATCTTATGTGGCAGCTCTGGAGACTACTAGGGTGTGTCTCTGCATCTACCAGTTGGGTGCTCCTGCCATGCCATTCATATTAGACAGCTTCAGGAGCCAAAGCCAGCTACAGGTCAATGGGGAAACAAAGCTCTGACTGCAAAACACACCCAGCCAGCATTCTGCCCTTAAACCACTGCTAAATGAAACTTCCCTTTCAGGACCCCTTATCCTAATCTACATTTGAGGGCAGTCGTTCCACATGTCCATGTGCTTAAGGTTCAGGCTCCAGGATAGAATCCCCAGAGCAGCCGATTCAGTTTATCTGTGGAGGCCTGAGAATATACATTATCTCATGTTGGCAGATCATTCTGAGAATGACTTGCCTAGAATATAAGCTTTGGATATCCCTGATGAATATAGGCAGAGATTCTCAACAAAATACTAGCAAACCAAATTCAACAGCACATTAAAAGGGTTATACACCGTGATCAAGTGGATTCAAGGATGGCTCAACACATGCAAATCAATTAATACATGGCGTTAACAGAAAGAAAGACAAAAATCATACAATCATCTCAATAGACACAGAACAAGCATTTAACAAAATTCAACATGCTTTCATGGTAACACTCAATCGATTGAGTATAGAAGAAGCATACCTTAACCCCATAAAGGTGATGTGTTACAATGCACAGCCGACATCATACTCAATGGTGAAAGGCTGAAAGCTTTTTCTCTAAGAGAAGGAACAAGACAAGGATGGCTACTCTCACCACTCTTATTCAACATAGTACTGGAAGTCCTAGCCAGAGCAAGTAGGCAAGAAAGAAAGAAAGAAAGAAAGAAAAAAGACATCCAAATCAGAAAGGAAGAAGTAAAATTGTCTCTGTTTGCTGAGGACATGATTTTGTATATCCTAAAGACTCCTCCAAAACAATTGTTAGATCTAATAAATGAATTCAGTAAAGTTTGAGGCTATAAAATCAACCTACAAAATCTAGCTGCATTTCTATTCATTATCAGTGAACTATCTGAAAAAGGAATAAAGAAAAAAAATCTCATTGTTCAGTGCAACCCCTATCAAAATTTCAATGGCATTTTTTTCACAGAAATAGAAAAAATAATCCTAAAATTTGTATGGAATAAAAAAAGACCCCAAAAGCCAAAGCAATCTTGAAAAAGAACAAAGCTACAGGCATCATACTTCCTGTTTTCAAACTATATTACAAAGCTGTAGTAATCAAAACAGTATGGTACTGGCATAAAAACAGACACATAGACCACTGGAACAGAATTAAGAGCCTAGCAGTAAACCCATGTATATGTGCCTTCGCTGACCTAACCCCAGGGGACCTTGGTTTCAACTGTTGAATATGTCAAGCTCCTTCCCATGGGGTCCTCAGTGACCTGAAAGAGCAAAGGTGACCTCCACAGGGAACTTCCCAAGTGGCAGCTTTCTCTCAGGCAGAAATGGGCCTAGGGGATGGAAAAGTGCTTGGAGCCATGGAGAGCCAAGGTGTGAGGTATTCCATGGAAGGAAGCTGCCTTAGAGATCGGAACCCGGGCAGGAGTGTGCTGGGACCCAAAAGTGCCCCTCGGCTGGTTTAGCTTTGGAATGGGTGTGGAGGGGGTGAAAGGAAAACACGTGCTTCTCAGTCAGGAGGCTTCTGTCCAGGGCGTCTCAGAGGCCTTTCAGAGACTAAAGCGTCCCCAGCAGCCAGGCCATCTGGGCTGGTGTCCATAGAGCGCTGGGAGTGAGGATATTTTAGATGTGTCAAAAATGACAAATGTTGGAAAGTGCCATCGACATTTCTGGGAACTCACAGTTCACACTGGCAGCTAAGATGTGCCAGGCTCTTTGGAAGAAACTGAACTTTGGAGGAAACTGGGAAGACTTTACAACAGGAAGCTCTTTCTCAGCCTCCCAGATGTGGGTGGCAACGAGGTAGTCTCCGCACGTGACAGAGAACCACGACATGAGTGAAGATGGGGCTGGGATGTGCCAGTGCCTGAGGTCTTGGCAGAAAGAAGAGGCATTCAGAGAGACCAGCAGGAAGGGGCAGGAGCGTATCTAAACAGAAGCGGACAAGCGGGGCCTGAGGTTGGAGTTAGCAGATCTCATTGCCTGCAGCACTGGGGCTACAAGACTGGCTTGTTAAGTGCTGCCCACCAGATCTGAGCAGGGGCAGGCGCCAAAGCCAGTCAGAGGCTGGAGGTGAGCCCGGGCCTTGGCCCAGAGCGAGGCTGGAACAAGGCTCCAGTGTGTCTGGATCTGAAAAGACTCCAGGGAATGTGTTACTAGAATTCAACATCTACCCTGAAGATAATGCATCCGAAGAGGAGAGTGCCTTGGTATTCTGTTTTCAGCATGGCCTCGTTCTGTATGTAGTATTACGGGTTTTCTCTCTGCAGAGAGAGGGCTCACCTCAGGCTGCTGAGAAGCTGGGGGTGGGGGCGGTGAGGCGGTGGCCACTCTGGACCACGATCTGTCAGAAGAAGGAGGGTGTACTCACCCCGCAGGGGCTGGGGCAGGGCCAGTCTTAGGCGAGTCAAGGGGACGGAGGAGGGTAGTGAGAAGAGACCCTGATTATGGACCGCCGCGGTTCTGGGGATGGCGGTACAGAACCAGCTGGACAAACCCAGTCTGTTTTTGAGAAGGATGAATGGGCAGAGGGTGATGGATGGTGAAGTTTGCATGGGTTCGACCTGCCCCAGGTGCTCTCTAGAGAAGACACAACTCTTCTGATCATTGTTCTGTTGCTCCCCCACCAACCCCTCAACTCCTACAGCCAGGAGAGAAAGAGGGAGGAGAGTTCACAGTCACCTTCTTTGTTCATATCATCATCATCATCATCATCATCACTATCGTTGTCATCAGTGCTTGGACTTCTTATATAACCGGTTTAACTTGTTGAGGGCTGAACTGGTCTTTCCACTTCCTTTCTCCAAGTGGACTTACTGACTTCCTCAATCTGCTCCTACACCTCTCTTCTTCCAGGCACTCGCTCACCACCCTGAGTCATCGCCTGCCCCTCCCTCCTCTTTGGTCCCTTCCTCCTCATCAGCAAGGGAACTCACAATAACAGTAGCCAGCTCGACCCGCTTCTGGGCAGGATCTGTTCCACCCTTCTCTGTCCACATCCTCCCCATCCTGCCTAACGCTGTGCTCCAGCCAGAGCCACTTGGTGGTCTCGGGCAGCCCACTCTCTCCTGCCTTGGGACTTCGCTGTTACAGTTCCCTCTGCCAGGCGTTCTCTCTGCCCTTCCTACACCTCAGCGCTCAACCTGGAAGGAACAAGAACGAGTACTTTAGGGTTGAGGCTTCAGGAAACTTTTGACAACTGGTCAGACCAGGGGCCCCTCTGTTTGCTCCCTGGCCACTGTGCACACAGAGGGAGGGGCTCTCTGTGTCCTGCTGACTCACCCCTGGGCTCTATGCTGAATGGGACTTACGCATCCACATGGTCCCAGCACCTAGCAGAAGGCTGGCACTGAAGTGGGTTGTTTGCTGAATTAACAGGATCATTTCCTTCTGCTCTTCCTTGGGAAAGATGTGTCACAGTGAGCCAATACTGAGAGGAAGGGGAGGGCAGAGGCGTGGACCTTGTACAGTCACTTCTAATACCCACAGTCCCCTTCAGGAGGTCATGAGCTGCTGGACCACTAACACAGCAATCTCTGCCTCTGCCTGCTTTCTAGGAATGAGCTGGAAAGAAAAGCACTAAGAGATATGAAGAGAGTTCTGGACATTCTTTGTAATCATGGGTGGTTCTTTGTTTTGTCCTGTCTCCAAGTCCTTCAGACTCCAAACCAGTCAGTCTCCTTTCCTCTCTTCCTTTCCTCTTCTGTAATTCCTTATTTATTTCAAGCCTTATAATTCAGGTTTAAAAAATTGCCTTTGCGAAGGCTTTTCTGATTATGAACCATGTGTTAATACATTAATAAGGGTTATGGGGAGAAAAGCATTTTGTGGTCAAATAAGTTTGGGAAATGTTGTATTAAGCAACATTAATCAGGCTTCCTGATGGCTTGAGATGTTAAGACACTACTTACTGTGCATTTAATCTCTAGTAGGGGCAAGTGATATGCAGCATTCTCAAACTCAATTACTTTGGCATAGTGCCACCCCCCCCCCCCTGCAGAGGTGCTTGGGGGCTGCTGTGGGGGTGGGGTGAGACACAGAAGCGGAGAGGGCTCCCAACTGCCCACCTCTGTTTCAACCCAAACAACATTGCTTTCAGGTTTTAACGTTTTCTGCTTGAGGTTCTGTTGGTAGGGGGGCTTCAGTGGCTCACATACATTCAAAAACTCACTAGACCCATCACTCATTTAACAGATGAACACAAAACAAACAAACAAGAAACTGTGGTGCAGACAAGTTAAAACACATATTAATCAATTACACCTGGATGCTGGACTTAGAGCCCGGGTTTCCTGACGCACCATCAAATGCTCTTTCGACACACTCTTGCATTTGTTTATTTTCTTCTGACTCAGTCAGTTTCCAAAGAGAAGAATAAAAGATAGCAAGGAACAAATAGCAGCAAAGATGCCGTGGTAAATCTACCGAGAAACGGTTGGGGGAAAGGTATGGAGCAATCCCATCTGCTCCTTATTTCATCGGTTTCACTGCAGTTCTTCTGCTCGGCCTTGAAATGTAAAGACGTGTATGCTGAGAGCAAGGGCCGCGTCTGCCAAGAATAACTCATAAGGAGACACAGTACAATGCTCCAGCCTCCAGTGAAGCGAACTATTTAATCACAACTGCTGTGTCCTGTAAATATTTAGCCTATATTCATGAAGTTCTCTGCAAATAGGGGCAGCACCTCAGCAAGCCTCCTGAGGGAAAGTGGAAGGAACTAAAGAAGAGGGAGAATAGTGGAGACACGCCTGTGGTGATTGTTGGGGTCAGGGAACCTACAGAGGAGGGGGCTAGTTTGAGTCCTCATGTATCTACCGCCGGCACCACTCTGTGTTCAGTGAAGTGGAGGGTGGCATGCGGGCAACAACAGAGGAGTTCGGAAGCGCCCCTCGTAATCCTTCCCTTTGCCTGGCTGGGTAGAAGTGTGGTCCCTTTCATTATAATGATGCTAGTGCTCATTGTGCCCTCCCGGTGCCCCGTGGTGTTCACTAACTTCTCATAAAACACTTGGAGGTAGCCAGAGACATCCTCAAACCCAGGCAGTTTGGTTCCAGAGCTGACAGTCTTTATTTGTTTAAGGTGCTGAAGCTTATTCATTTATATTCATGCACAGGAAGGTACACAAACCCTAAATGTGTAGCTCAAAACAGTTCCTACATATGTTTACAACCAGTGTAGCCACCACCTGAGCAAGACGGGGAACATTTCTAGTCCCACATGGGGCCCTCCAACCTGTCTCCAGGCAATGCCGCCAAAGGCATAAAGCCTATCCTGACCTCCATCACCAGGCTTTGGTTTTGCCTGTTCGTGAACCTCATGTGAGTGGACTCACACAGCACATGTACTTTTGTACCTGGTTCCTGTCACTCAACAGCATATGAGGTTCATCCATGTTGCTGCATGGACAGAGCCTGCACCTTAACAACCATGCCAGGTTAGCTAGCTCCGTGTTACCTTCAGGAGATGTCTCCTTGGAAAGTGCTTTGGGCTATGCAGACCTGGCTGAGCCTTAAGGGTTGGAGGGAGAACATACAAGCTTATGTTCAGGGGGTGGCCAAGAAGAGAAACTTCTAGATAACTCCAGGTGCTGCACAGTTCTCAGTCCCTCACTGCTGAGTCCCACAGTCTCACATTTATTGGCATAAGCACAAGCTCCTCTTTTGCATTTGTGTTTCTCCTTTTACAGAACAAATTTTGTCACTGCCACCTCCTCAAACACGTGGGCAGCATTCGCAGGCATTATTTAGGGCAGTGATTTTCAATCGAGGGGCAATTTTGTCCTCCCCTTCCAACCTCCCCCACTGGGGGCATTTGAAAACATGGTAGCATTTAGAGACATTTTTGGTTGTCAAGACTGGGGGAGGAGGTGCTACTGGCATCTTGTTGGTGGAGGCCAGGGATGCAGCTGAACATCCTACACTGCACAGGACAGTCACCTCCCATACCCCACAGAATTATCCAGCCCAAAATGTCAGTGGCTGAGAAGCCCTGGTCTAAGGTAAACACGGAATCTAGAGGTTGTTCTCTCTCTCTCTCTCTCTCTCTCTCTCTCTCTCTCTCTCTCTCTCTCTCTTGGGGAACAGTGTGTTTTTCCAGGACCCATCAGCTCCAAGTCAAGTAGTTGTTTCAGTCTAGTTGTGGAGGGTGCATCTCAGTGGCCCATGTGGGAATCGAACCAGCAACCTTGGTGTTATGAGCACTGCACTCTAACCACCTGAGCCAACCGGCCGCCCCAAGGTTGTTCTCTTTTCTGATACAGAAGGAGAAGAAGCAGGGCAGACTGGCAAGCGCTCTTGACCTAGAGTTATAAGACCTGTAGAAGTTCAAAGCTTTGTCACCAACTAGCCATCTGACCTTGTTCCAATCACTTCACCTCTGCAAGGTTCACGTCCCTCATCTTTCGCTGGGAACTGTGCTGTCTGCTTCTCCTACTTACAGGCTTGTTGTTAGGATCAAGTGAGAGACAATGTCAGTGGAATCGCTTTGAAATGTTTACACGCTATAATTTTATTTGACTGTGACAGCAAATCAAGCTTATAATGGATTTTTTGTGTTTAATGTTAGTGCAAGAATATTTTCGGCGGGGTTTGTTTCCCTGTGCTCAATTTCCAGGGTCATAGCTTCACTCTCACATTTGTGTGGGAAAGGAGCTCATATACAAAGGGTGCTTCCTGGAACTGTGGGCAGGACTTCAAACATCCCAGCCATTCTCTAAGGCTGCAGTTTTCAACACTGGAACTTGCAGTCCAGAAATTCTCATTTAAATTCCTGTGAGACCTCCAAAAGGGTTCGCTTCCTAAAAGCAAGGTATTTTTAGTACTGAATCTTGGATTTGATTTTGTCACGTGAGAGGCTGAGGGTGAGGGCCCTCCTGGGTGAGGATATGGAGTGTTATGATAATGTTCACCTGATAGAATATTGTTCAGCTTAGTGTGCATGTAGTGTAGAAAGGTAAGAAGCCTGGTGCTGTGCGAAGCTCATGCCAAAGAAATGTTAGGTGTGTATTAAAACCATGGAGACTTTGCTAAGGGAGTGAATAAGACAATGAGGTGGGGCAGTGGACAGTTCTATTTGAATGTGATGTTGAAAGGGAGACTTAGTGTGGTAACGGATAGTGTGGGACATGGATATTTTGATATCATATTGTACTTATCAATAACATAAGCAGTGTTTTTTGGACTCCTAATACAGGTTTGAGGTAGGTTGATTTCTTCCAAGCAAGATATCCCAAATTCTAGCATTTGAAAGTATATAGCAAAAGACTTCTGCTTCCAGCCAAGAGGGAATGAAAATATTTAGATTCATCTTCTTACCGTAAACAACCTGATGAAATACAGGAAACAACAGTTTTCAAACATTGGGCAATAAGCAGCACAGGACAGTGAACTTGAGAGGGGGCGGAAGTGAGGAGCACTCCATCATTGCTCCGGTTTGCAACATGGGGAATTTCCAGCCAACAGGCCCCTCCCAGTGGAGGAAGAGTCAGAGCTGGGAGTCCACCCCTAGGCTGACTGAGTTTACAGAGAAGAATGCTAGATAGGAAAGAGCTCAAGAGATCTGCAGAGGGTCCCTTTGAGTTCTCAGCTGATAAAGATTAGCACAGGCATGTGAGGAATCTACACCAGGCCTGGGAAAGAATAACCAGAAAGAGCAAGGGGGACAATCCCCTGGCACTCATGTAGGGCTGGGAAGAGTTTGTGTTCCCGCCCATAGAGTGAAAACACCTTGTAAACTTAGGTCGTTTGCTAGAGTAAGCAAAAAGCTATCATCTCGGGAGTGGGGAACCTAAGCCTTTGACTAAAGGCTGCTCTGGTCCCACCCAACAAAGTTTTAAAGCAAGCCTCAAACGGATACAAATGTTCTCCAGTAATTTAACTGCATCCCAGAATAAAGCTAAAGAATATTTAAGATAATACAAGAATATCCAGCAACAGATAAAATTCACACTGTCTTAAATCTAATTGAAAATATCAGACAGGCAAAGAAGCAGGAAAATGCAACCTACAATGGGAAGAACAATCAATCAATTGAAGCCAGTCTAGAAATGATACAGATGATACAATTAGTAGACAAGAATATTAAAACAGTTGCTATAACTATATTCCATATGTTCAAGAAGGTAGAAGAGCATGTAAGCATGGTAAAAAGGAAGATACTAAAAAATCGAAATTGAACTTCTAGAAACTGAAAAAAACATTGTATCAGATGAATGATACATTGTGTGGGATTAACAACAGATTAGACATTGCCGAAGAAAAGATTAGTAAATTTGAAGGCACAGCAATAAAAACACTATCCAAAATGAAACACAGAAAGAAAAAAGACTGAAAATAAATGAACAGAGCATTAGGGAGCTGTGGGGATATTTTAAATGGCCCCATGTTTGTGTAATTGTGGATTCCAAAGGGGGAAAAAAAGGGAAATGAAAAAATAATGGCAGAAAAATTTGATGAAAACTATAAACACATAGATCCAAAAAGCTCAACAGACCCCAAGCATAAGAGACATGGAAAAAAAACTACACCAAACCATAGCATCATCAAATTGCTTAAAACCAGCAATAAGGAGAAAAATTTAAAAGCAGCCAGAAGTGAAAGCTGCATGACATACGAAGGAACACAGACGAGAATTTAACCGATATCTCCCTGGAAACTGTGAAGCAACGTCTTTAAAGTCCCAACAGAGGTGTGCAGTCAATCCCATTGCTTTTGGGTCAAATATAAGTCAGTAGGTATTGGAACAAAATCTCATCCCCAAGGCCCATCTCATGGTCAGTAGGCAAGTAAAAACACTGACAAGAAACTATGGCGACAATAAAAAGATCAGGGGTTGCCATGGGCTGGGGGAAGGGAAGAATAAGTAGGCAAAGCACAGAGGAATTTAAGGGCAGTGAAACTACTCTGTATGACACTGTCATGGTGGATACAGGTCATTATACATTTGCCAAAACCCACAGGATGTACAACACTGAGAGTGAACCCTAATGTAAAGCATGGATTTTGTGTGATAACGATGTGTCAATGTAGGTTCATCAGTGGTAACAAATGTCCTACACTGGTGGGGGATATTGATAGTGGGGGAGGTTGTGCGTTTGTGGGGACAGGGAGTATATGGGTACTCTTTATATTTTCTGCTCAATTTTGCTGTAACCTAAAAGTGCTATAAAAATAAAGTTTATTATTATTATTTTTTTTAAAAAGCACTGATGTGTGGTGGTCAGATGACGATATAGCCCCATGCCCACATCTGTGAGGGATTATGAAGAGCGAAGAGAAAGAGGAATGGAAATTTCACGATGATGCTAAGCCAGTCCTACAAAAAGAGGTCCAAATTGCAGAACACATTCAACACATGATTTCCCCTAGAAAATGTGCTCCCTCTGTTCTATATCCCCAGCTCAGCCAATGACACCCTGCAAGCTATGAACTTCAGGCAGCCTGAATCCTTCATCTCTTTGATCCCATCTCCAGCTGGTTACCAAATCCCACTGATTTTGTCTACAAAATACCTCTCTGTTTGCTTTTCTTCTTCCAATTATAATTCAGGCCCTCATCACCTCTCACAAAGTCACCATCTAACACTGGGGATGTCATACTACCCCTGGGTCAGAGTTTGCCTCTTTGTAAAATAAGAGGATTGGCTAATGGTTTCCCAAGGTCCTTTTCATTTTAAAAATCTGGGTTTCAGTGATGTTTTAGGACATCTATGTGCAGCCTTCCTTTATTTCTCACTCATGAAGCTTGATTCTGATGTGGTTATATCTAGAGAGGAGCAGGTTATAAATTATATATGTGCCCTGCACAAAGTATTTGCTGAATAAATAAATGCGAGTTTAAAGTGAAATGAAAACAAAAGCAAGCAAGCAAAAAAACCCCCACCCAAACACAAATAGTTATATTCTACAGAACAGAATCTAGCCTGTGGTCAGCTGAATAATGCCCCTCCAGCCCCCATCCTAAATTGTCCACATCCTAATCCCCAGAACCTGGGAATATGTTTGTTACTTTATACGGCCAAAAGGATTCTGCAGATGTGACTAAGTTAAGGATCTTGAGTGGGGAGATTATCCTGGACTCCCTGGAAGGGCCCAGTGTCTTTCTGAGACAGAGGCAGTGGTTAGAATCAGAGAGTGAGATGAGAAGATGCTACACTGCTGGCTTTGAAGACATAGGAAAGGCCCACGAACCAAGGAATGAGGGCAGCCTCCCAAACTGAAAAAGGTGAGGAGATGGATTCTCTCTTCAGAGTCTCCAGGGGGAACAATGCCTAGATTTTAGGACTTTTGACTTCCAGAATTTTAAGGTAATGACTTCTGTCATTTTAAGCCTTTAAATTTATAGTAATTTGTTACAGAAGCAATAGGAAAGTTAATGTTCCCCATTAACTTATGTTTACTGGAAACATTTAACCTTTCTGGGTTTCTACTTTACTTTCAGCGAAATGGGGTTAACACGCCACTAAATGAGGGAAAGGTAAAATGAAATAGTACATAATACTAGTTGGTATAATAGAAAATACTACTTATAATACCAACACTACCCCTACGAGTATTGCTTCTAATATGCAAATGCCTTGCAGACATTATTTCATTCAAACTTCTAAACAGTCTTATGAAGTAGAGATCATTATCTACCTTTAATAGATGGGATACTGAGGCTCAGGAAGGTCTAGCAAGTCCCCCAGGGTCACACCAGTAGACGGTAGAGGAGCTGGAATTCTGTCCCAGGTCTGTCTGACTACGAACAGGTGCTCTTGCTCATTTTGTGATATTGGCAAATATAAATCTTATGTAAATGGGGGCCATTACGATGATTATTATTACTGTACCATTCTGTGATTATTCTCTCCTCATGCCTCTTTCCTGTAACAACATCTGATTGCTCCACTCATCATATTCCAGCCTGTCACCAGCTTGTCACAGAAGTGATTGAAATGCTTCTAATTCAGCATTACGACTTGCTGGCTGGGCGAAGTTGGCAAAGGCGGAGGAGATGTTTGTTTATGTGACAGCAAGCGGCTCTGAGGTTTGGAAACGGAAATACCAGTCCTACCGCGCCCGAGACAGAGAGGCAGTTGAATTTGCTGAGGCCAGTGCCCTGTCATTTGTGAGAGGAGGCAGGACACAGGGACCGCTGCCTCGGCGCCTCTCCAGACTTCTTAGTTGCACAAGAGTGAACTAATGGGGCTTCTTGGAGGCGGCTGTGCCCTTTTCCTTTTTAAAATAAAATGAGGTACACGCTAATTGTAGCCAGTTTCCAATCCCTCCTCCCCTTCTTTCATTTACCTGCTTCCTCTTCCCTTTCCTTTCCTCACCTTTGATTTCCTCCCCATTGTTCTGAGGTCTGTTTTGTTTTTAACAGGTTGGCCCGGCTAATAGGAATTAGGGCCAAAGGGGGCTGGCTCTGCCTGAGCTGTGCTTCCTGGAGCCCAGAGGAGGGGTTTACTTTGAAGGTTGTGGAGAATATTTGGATTAATCACGTTTGCTCTAATTTTCCTTGTTTCTGATCATTCAAGAGCTCAGAAAGTTTTGAGCTGGTGCAGAGTTTCTTCTAGTTTGTCCTTGGAAGCAAGTGTCTGAAACAGGGTTGATCTAAAAATGTTTTCTGAGTGGAGCCTAGTTAATGGGGCAGGCTGCAAATTCACATCAAGGGAGTGTCATCTTTCAAAACAGCCTCTTGGCAGAAAGAGATGTGGAATTTTAGAGAAATCTGAATCTGCTAAGCTTCCATTAAATAAACTCCTAGATTTCAGACTGTGTGGAGTGGAATCTGGGGGCCATGGGCCATGAAAAATTGACTTCTTCTAGTGGCAGAGTGCCTCAGAAAGGTCGGGTATCCTTTGGAATGAAAGAAATCAGTTTGGAGGAATTTTTTTTTTTCCTGCTTTTCTGTGTTCCTCTGTGTCTCCTTTTCTATGTACTTTTTTTTGGGGGGGAGGGGCCTTTAAAAAAATTTTTTTAATGTTTTTTGTTTTGCTTAGTTTAATGGAGGTGAAAGACTGAACTTTCACAATGGGGTCTGGAGCATGCTTGTGGAATGAGCCTCACTGTGATAGGCCCGCTTTTACAGCTGTCTCACTTCCTCACATTGACTGCAAGCACCTGGAGGATGAGGGCCATGATTTAACCCTTCAGCCCTGCCCTCACCTTGTAGTTCATATTTGGTAACTGATCTAGGTCACACGTATCTGCTAAGACTTTGACTCTATGACCAGGCCATTTTAAGAAGGGGTGAGATGTGTCCAAGATTTCATCTCCTTCTTAAAAGACTGTTGAATCTAGGGAAGTCACCCTGTGGCCTGTAATCCCTGTGTCTTTTCCAAGCAGGCTGGCTGACTCAGCCTCCGCAGGGCATTCACCTTCCTTCCTGGCATCTTAATTGGGTCAAAGGCCCCATCTTCATTTTTTACATCTGCCCTTGCCTCTGACTTGGATGATCTTTTCTCTCTTAAAAAGCAAAATAAAGGAAACCAAAGCACCTAAACCAAACTCTTGCTGAATTTTAGGACAGCTGCTCATGGGCCTTTGGGCCTTGGAGTTGGGACCTGCCTGGTGCAGGTCATCAGAAACTGAACTGAAGGACACAAATGAGGACATCCATTTGTTCTACAAGGTGCTCTTAGCATAGTCATTGCTGCAGGCTTTGAGGTTTCTAGTTAAGAAGACATGGTCCTTGGCCTTGTCATCCAGTGGCCTTGTGACCTTTGCCAAATCCTGTAACCTCCTCAGAGCCTCAACTTCCTTGTCTATGAAGTGGGTGATCACACCAAAGTGAACAGGGTCCTTGCATTCTGTAGGGTGTGAACAGATATCCTGCTGAAGCAAGGTCAAGTTGGAAAACAGAAAGACAATGGGAAAAGCTACTATTTATTTAGTGCCACCTATGAGCCAAGCATTTTATTAATGTCATCTCCAATCATTCATTGATTCATTCATTATATATA